>NW_019213425.1:0-19942 GCF_002532875.2 Varroa jacobsoni
ATATACGTAGTCAAAGACTAATGCTGATCGCAGCGCGTAGAGAGGTGAACGTCTTTCTAAGCGACTAATATTAGCAAATGTTATTATTATATCTCAAGGTAATTGTATTAGTGTACAGTATTGGTAAGAAGCGATCGAGTAATGAGTGCGCTATAGAGGTCATTGTCCGTTACCCTCATAATTCACATCTTCAAACGGTATCATAATAAATAAAAACATGAAACCGATAGCTCGTGTGCATTGATGTTCTCAGACCAACTGTATGGTTTGTCTTCTTTATTTTCGGCTTAGTAGAATAGAATACGAAGCAAGCATAGCGCTGCGTGTGCGTGTGCGTGCGCAAACCTAAACGCCTTATATTATAAACCTAAACATATTGTCAAACCGAGCTCCAGACCACAACAACGACGTTTAAGTTCCCTTTGCATTCTCTATTATATAAATTGAACAAGCAACTAATGTGATCACACTGAGATTCGTTAAGTTGAACGCTTGTACCTTTTCGATTTACTAGGGATGGGCGCATTTTTAGTGGCAACCATGCATGGCCGAGGGTTATCGCACTATATATATCTATACACCACTAGGCCTTAACCTTGTAAGAGAAAGGCTCATCTATTCCATTTTTCCTGTGTGCGTGCTAATCTAACTAATAGTTCAGGCTATAACGACGTTCGATTAGGCGGAACCTTGGTCCACATTGCCAGTATTGCCGGACCTTCCCTTCCTTTGCGGTGTTCAAGCTGATCCAGCGTTGCATGTGCGCAACACGACTAGTACATGCCGCCTTTCATTAGCCGTTAATGACTTGTCAAAGACTGCCAAGACAGAGGGCTCGTCAGACACCTGGTTCCCGGATCAGATATGAAGCGTTTCAACATATTTGATCGAGGGATAAAAGTAGAGAGTTTTTAGGGGCGTCTCTGCCTCAGTGTTGTTTTATGACATCAAGTACTGGAAATAAAGTCTTTGAAATGTTTTTAAAATGTACAAAATGTAAGCATTTACCATGATTCTCAACGAGCGGCTCATAGCAAAACATAATTCGGTACATCGTGGAACATAGCTGCCGGTAAACCAACTATTGCGCCTTCCCAAGTAACATGCGATGATAAACAACTTTTTGCCTGCGTAGCCGATAAGAGGCGACAAGCCTTTGCAGCCTTTAAGTTGTTTTCTCATAATCAATACACATAAATTTATCTTGAAGTTTAGCATTGGGTAGCTGAAATGCTTTAACAGACTCGATTTCGAGGGATTAACATCTTTCAGAGCTTAGAGAAAACGGACTGATCCTGATTTTCCAGATCTACACACGTTATTGTCAGCTACATCTTCCGCTCAACGTCAACCTTCTCGCTCGCTCGCTTTCTATATCGACAGCAGAAACTACTTAGTAAACACATTCAACTGGATTTTTAGAGTATACTTTAGCTTCCGTATTTCTAATTTTTTTAAATTTTCTAAAATTTTTAATTTCTCTTTGTGTAGATTTAATTATTCTATTGCCATATCTTTCAACATTTTGTGTGTTTTAAACTGTCTGTGATTTTGTCATACAGACGGAGAAGAAAAAAATAGACCGAAGCCTTTGTGGTAAACAAAGCTCATGTGCAATACGACGTTTGATAAAATAGTACCAGACAGAACTGATAATTAATTAATTTAACTGATAAATACGCTTTCTATAATTATTATCAAATGAAACAAGCTAGCGGTTAAATGTATAGATAAGCTTTCAGGGGGTAAAGATTTGTTTTACGTTACGCTCTTTCGTTATCTATAGGCTACTCTATCGTACTTATTTTTTATTTGGGTCAAAACTTGCCCAGCCCACTTACACCATTTACAATTCCTCTAAGTAATTTTACTCTATCGTACTGTACTGATTGTAGCCATCACGTTTCAATAAATGTTTTGCCGCCATTTTTGCCTTTTCGCCATCGACATAAATAAGTTAGAGTTACTTAGAGTTCGTAACATGAAACGGTACATAGAAAACTAGCATAAAAAACGTATATGTCTAAATATGGTTGAGGCAACAGAAGTCGCGATCGTTGAAAGTGTGTGATTGCATGCCTTTGCCTTTAGCGAAAAAGATCCAGTATTTTCTAAATTTATTACCCACGACCCAGATTTCAGCCGTCTGGGCAGGCCTACTTCAGGTGTTCGAGCAGTAGATGCAAGATGCTTGGCGTTTTCGAGCCATGAACAATAAGTATAGTTTCATACTTTCGCTCTGCTGCCTTTCAAATGCGCAGTAACTTGTCCGCTCAAGTATGTTGATCTATTTAGGCTGAACGAACCCCCTACCGAACCTATAAACCTATATAGTTTCACTAAATTAGCAATGTGCCTGCCACGTTACAAATCAGTACGCATCCGTAGAAAAAGCAGAAGCAGATTTTTAGCGGCTGGTGATGCAGCGAAAGTATGCTAGAAATAGCCCCATTGGCTCTCATAGCTCACGATAAAACCATCTGTTTCGTTCTAGTTCCAGGACAAACTGATATTCCAAGTCACTGGACGAAAAAGAGATTCCATAGGTACCATTCAAGTATCCGTTACGTTATTTTAAACATTGTTGTTTTTAACCTTTTTTAGGCTTTCAAGCTTTACCTTATGACTGCTCAAAGTAAACGATCTGAAGATAAAGGAAGCTTAAGCGATTTAGTAACATAGTATTGAAATCGCCCAGGTAGAGTGCTACAGTAGTAGTACATGGTCGATGCTGCATCTGAAACTCAGACTGCCCCAGAATAGACAAAGATTTAAAGGATAAGGCCGTTGAGAAAGCATCATTATAGCATTGTATCGTAATACGTACGAATATGATAACGTTAAAAGTCATTCATTATAATAATAATAAGCACCATCATTATCCAACGAATTAGGCCGATTTTACCCCTATCCTATTTCTAAGCGGAAACTATACTTACCTAGCACAGATGATGATATGTTTTTTTAATTACTTACCTTTCTAAGTCAGTGTACGATAATAGACACACTTAAGGACACTCCAGCTTTCCGGCATCGACTGTGGTATTTGCAGGTGAGTCTGATCCACAAGAGTTCGTCTAAAACATCTAAATGAACAAAGTTATATATATATATATATATATATACATATATATATGAATTAGAGTGACGGTGTTTCAAACCAGCTTAATCATTACACTTCTACGATATGATAAAAAATCTCAGCTTTTTAAAACGTGTCCACCAGCATATTATTTTGTCACGTCATCAGTCATATATGTTATGTTAAGAATCAAAGCTTCTGCAATCTATCCTGTCCTACTTAAATCAGGCATGATTCCAACGGCCCTAAATTTTATCACCAAATGAGCTAAATAATTAAATAATATTAATGATAATGTTTCATTTAATTGAAGTCAACAGCAATCATTTTTCGTTTAAGAATTTAGAAAATAATCTCATCTAGTCAATGCAATTGCAGATTCATATAATATAGATTATTTAATAAACATTAAATAAATATTTAATAATAAAATAATTTATATATATATAATACAGATTATATATATAAACTATTTTTGTGCTTACATAGTAACGTATAACTGTATCATTTTAATACCGTGTCGAATACTTCCAGGCATTTACCAGGAACGAAACAGACGGGAACTATTTCAACAAAAATATAAGCAATATTCTTCATGGGTGCGCTTCGATCTTGCACCCAAAGAAGACTTTTTTGCAAAATGGTTTGTGGCTGTCACTTCAGGGTTTCGTTCTGGCGTCCCCAATATACGTGCCATCGCTATCCCATAAGGCAGACCACAGCCGACCGTATGCTTACCGTTAAATATATAAATAAATGTATAAATACAACCCACTATAGTTCCCTGAAGTTGAGGTGACGCTTTCATTCGGATTTCGCCTAGTTACTGGTCAGAAATGCCGATTCATTCATTCGGGTGTTGTCTTCTTGTTAACTGGATTAGCATATAATCAAGGTCATAGTTTACTTCACATGGCTGTATTGTCAACCAAGCTGAGTATATATGATAGTGGTTTAATTATGCCGTAATGCTTTTTAAATATCCTCAGCCCAACACATTCTGTACTGTATGTCGTTGTCCGTGATTAACGGACATCACACATTATTGGCCTTCTCCGTTCAAACGTGAACCTCTTCAACGCTCGATATTTTTTTCTGTTAGAAATAGAAAAGGTCCTTTTCAGGTGCTTGCATCGACAAGCAGGTTCACTATAAGGCTCACTTTCATTCTACTAAAAAACTTGCTATCTATGTTTCGTCGCTGTGTTTCAGGCTTACTGCGGCGGTCGCACAAATATAGAAGCTAAATGTGATTGGTTAATATGTATATTCATTTACTCAAAATGGCCAAACCTATTTTTTTCCAACATTAGCTAAAGGGTGGATCTGTCTGTTTAAATACTGTATCTGATGTGTACAACACCCACTTCTGTGACATAGTTTATACAGGGAGGAAACAAACCGTTGTTCCAAGCACGTGACGAGTGTACACAAAACTATATAATATACATATTTGATCATAACTTTAAAAACATCCAGAAAATGTAAATGCATACAAAGAGTAATGAACTACGAAAACTATAATCGTAACTATTTAATAGTCCGTATTTTCGTCTTTCATTTTGCCGAAAATTCGTGGAAGGGCAACCACGTCGTGCCGCGATGATCAGTATCTATAAATAGGCGTAATAAATAGCGACCTGTCTATTAATATACTAATAAAACGTGTCTACTAATGACGTCCTACGCAGTCCGAGCTTATATACTACTGAGTAAAAAGAACCCCTTGTTTTACTGCCAGTCAGAGTTTTCATACTCGTAAGAAAATACCACGATTGTTTTGTTTCGGTCGTTAGTCAGGCAGAGTGTTTCCAGCTGTTGTTGTGTGTGTGTTACGATGAATATCTAAGTTATTCATTTGTACTAAATACATATACGTGTATATATACACTGTGACGGAGGGAATGTGTTGCTTTTCTGACCGAACACACGCCTTTTAGACTTTACCTAAATAGATGCGGTAAAAACCGTGACATCTTACAGAAAAGGAGAAATATGCCACTCAGAAATTTGGATTCTAATGTTATGCACATAAAGGTGCGCTTACAAATGAACTATAGGAATGTCTCATACTAACTTCGTGTCGCTACCTATCAGCCTCGGTCACGGTCTTTTTCACGCACATGTAAATGGGTCTCTGCGAAAAGCAAGCCTATGCGACCCTTCCGATCCATACCATTCGCTGTATGGCTAACACGCTTTGTGGAACTGACCGTCATTTAGCATAAAATGTTTCAGTTATTAGCTAGGCATTGTAATGCCGCGTTGGAACGAGGCGTTTGTCGGTTCCCCAAAACTCCCAGTGGTCGATCATATTGTGCAATGTGGGGTTTTATAGCTTCCATATCGAATTTAAGATTCAGAAAGAAATTAGCAGATTGCTTACTTATGAACTGAAATAAAATTGGCCCTTGCTAGCTGCGATTTATTCCTATTTTTAGTAATGAGGAGCTTCTCGCTAGATTTTAATAGTGTTTTTCAGACTTACTTCCAATAAATTAAGTACAAATTACTGTTTGTAATGATATTGTGTGTATGAAGGTCTTTTTATTGAACACACTGGTATCAGGCTAACACTCTCCTTTATCGCGCATCCAGTATAGTACATTTGCACAGTATATTTAATTTGATTTGAATTTTGCACCATCTACGTAAATATACCTGCTCTATGACCTGTCGCTTCATGTCCTGGCTAAAACACTAACGGATTTCAGTAGCGGCCTAAAGAAAAAGCCTTGCTCTGGCTGGGTGGATGCACATTCGGAACCTTCAATAAGTAACCCAGCTCTCTCTCTCTATTTATATATATATATATATGAACTCGACTCAGATAATTGGGTAAGTCCGTAGGAGAACAGCTTGTCCCTATTATCTTCGTTTTTTTCTTCACTGCTGTATTGTTTCTTGATTATCTATCTATCTATCTATATAATCTATAATAAGGTAACACATATATCTATTAGAGCTTTTACGGTTATCTGAATATACATACAGCCAATGACATTTATATAATTGCATTGTAGAATAGATGGATTTACTATTTGACGTCGTGACGAGGTGATCCCTGGATAATAACAACATATTGGCAATGCTTGAAATTCGAAGTGGTTCTACTATTACGTTTAAATCGCTCTAAATAACAAACATAATTTAGCATGAAGAATTGGTCCTATAATGTGATTATAGTTGTACTCTACTATTTGCCTTTTCTAGGCCAGGCGTTCTGCCCACTGACTGGGTTATAGCGTGCAGAAGGACAGCTAAGTATTGCTAGCACCAAAACTGCAATTGTGCCTTCTTTCAGCACTTGAGACACTATTGGCCTGAACGGACACAAATAGTTGTGATTAACTGATTTGTTGTTCAGCAGGTTCGGCCTTTTGTACACACTGCTTGATTCTTTTACCAATGCCCACTTAATACCCTAATGGTGTATATAATCTAAAGCTCTTTCTTTGCGCTATAAACTTAATACTGTCAGCTTGTCCGCACAAGTAAATTTAATTAAGAGTTAGGGCTTTACGGTGGATTTATAATTTTTTAAACTGGACAATTCCAACATTTGGTAAGATAAGAAATTGTGTAAAACTTTAAAAAACCTGTGACAACATATAAAATCTTTTTTCTTAAAAAAATGTTTACAAAAAAAATTTGTTCTTATCATATTTTTCAACTACATGCGATGACTGCCATTTCAGTGGCTAGTGTATGCTGTTATCGCCCATATTACTGAGTGGCACCGTTTTCCCTGTGTTCCCTTATGAAAATACGTCTCAGTTCCAACTCAATGGCTGTACTGAACAGAAGCAGACGTTTCGAATATCTACGTAATATTATAACTTCTTACGGCAAAATAGAAACTTGAACTATGGAATTTTCGCGTACTGTAGGTTAACAAAAACGCTACTGTAGGCTGAAGGTTGCAATTTTATAGCAGTATTAGCGTGACTATATCTTAGACCTAACAAAATATAGGACATACAAATCGACAGTCACTTTTAACTGATAACGATAGTGTGAAAGCTGCATCTCTAAAGTGCGATTGCTATGTTGCTTTTATCTCTTTATGATTTACATTAGGTGATTCTAGCACCCGAGCCCCGCTTAGAAAAAATACATAATTATTGAACTGGCTCGGCAAATGACGTGTACAATTCGGTAGGGGAGCACATTAAAGGCAAATGTGTATATGTGTTTGTTATATTAACGTAAGAATACAGACGTAACGTTACAATAACATAAAATATTGCCATACTACCATATGGCAATATTGTATCCCTTTTAGTTGACTCCATAATTCTAAAAATTCACTATTATCCGTACTTACAATAGACCAAACGCATCAGCTAGATAGGCTGTTTTTTTTTGTTTTCTACTGTAAGTTAAAGCTGTATTTGTTTAGAATGTTTATCGAGATCGGTAGTGCGAAGGCAGGACCAGTTGAAGTAGTCTGAAGAAGAAGCAGGCATCGAGTCTCTCCTACATCTGCAATTCTGACCGGAACGTAACCGTTGCGCTTGTCATGAATGAGCCATCTTGAGAGCAGATATTCTTCGCGACATTTGACTTTGGTTTTCACTGTCGATGCAGTGCGTCTCTCAATAGTTCAACGTTTACTTAGAGCCAGTTCTTCGAACATCGACCCATGGTATGGTTTGTTGAAGGTTATACGGCTAAAATAAAGATCGATCGAATACAACGGTCAATCTAGAGGTTACTCCATTATTGATGATCTGTAGGGTCTAAATACACCATGTAGCACAGTTGTGTCATACTTTCGTCGCTTCGTTGAACGCGATGACAGAGTCGTGCTATTTTACGTTCCATCAAAAATTCACTTACTCGGATTAATACAAACGCATAACGGGATACACTCCATATTCCCGGACATGATAGATTTCCAACCGTTATTCCCCCGAGCGTTTAACATAGTTAGAAAAAGTAAGCATAATGACCGAGGGAAGTTTCACTTGAATCTGTTTCAGTTCATTGAACATGTATATTCCTAACTTCAGCATTATCGTAAGTGTGATTTGTTACAAAAGATTTCTCAACTAAAGTAGCAATTCGGCTTTTGTACAATGTAATACACAACAGAAAAACCAAGAATTTTTTTCCTATCATCATCATCATATACGTAATTAGATCTCTTACGCGTTAGGATGCAAATCTAAGACCTAAGGACACACCGTCAAATTTCATTAGTAGTAAACACGGCTTGTCTCTTACCCCTAGCTGACCACATCTGCCTTCACGGCGACCTTTCCACTCCCAATAAAAATATAGAAACGCACCATTATACTCTATTCAACGCTTCTTGAACAGTGTTCAACGACTAACATAGATGTTATCTTTTTAAAATGAAGCAGATAAAAACCATATTGCAACAAACAGCTTTCTCAGTCCTATAAAGGGTTATGTCCGGACTCAGGGAGTAACGTAGTGTTTCATTTATCGAATGAACGATGTTTGTTCTTTGGGCGAATAGTGGTGTTCCTGAAAATACTCAATAATATGATAGTTAGTTTAAAATTGATGTCCTTTATTTTACACCAGTGCTCTCGGCGTTTAATTAATTATTACTCAGTAATGAAAATAGCTTTTACATTAGACAAAGTCGGCGTTTTCGGCACAGAAAAGTTGATAAGGTGACAGGCTTGTGAATGGTATATCGGAGAGCTCCACACACATCGTATTCATCCGTCAAGCTTCTCGGAAAAAGCTGATGAACACCATAGGCAGCGAATTAAAATACCCAGAAGCTTAGTGGAGCTCTTCAACGAAACATCTTTCTCTGCAATCGTGATGCGAAAATTCAATTCAATTCAATTCAGCTAACTCTTTGCCTGAAGCTTTTGAATGAACCCAACGTATTCTTTTAGTTAAAAGGCCTCCGACGCTGTACAGAGTATCCGGCAGAATCTTGACAATTCTGCTTCTATGACTAAAACGTGTAACTGTAGTTTCATTTTCGTTTTTTTATCTTGAGACTACTTTTACGTCTGTTTTGTATATCTTATTTCATAGAAGTGGTGGAAGCTATAATATCAAATATGTCAGAGCAGTATTAAGGTAACATGGACGAAAAGTCTTCCCTTCTCACGCAACCTGTTTAGCAGTCTTTCAGGAAACGGTGAACCGATTCTACTAGATGATCACGAAACGGCTGATGATTAAAGGTTCTGAGAGCACCTAAAACATTGCTTTTTAAAGTTCAAAGGCCTCACGCAATATTGACCTCGTTGTTCGACCTTATTTGTCCCCACTTCGTACTAAATGTACCTAACCTTATCTCGTCAGCACAAAGTCTTGTTCGAGCGGCCTGTCTGAGCGGGGTCAGGTAATCCATGCGCAAAATACCTAGTCTGTATCGCCTTTTTGCCTCTGAGGGGAAAGCGTTAGTAAGGATCACGTGAGAGATATAAGCATTATTCGAATTATCTATCTGAGCAAATCTGGCATTTTTCCAGAAATGTCAATGCAAATTGTGCGGCCATTTGGAGACATTAAGTTGGCTTGTTTGCAAAGTACGTTTAACGCATTTTCAGGTAGTATTTATATCAAGAATCAACGGTGACATATCTTCTTGATCAGGGAAGAGGCTCCGAAATATATACTGATCGTTCGTTTTACAACTCACTTCGTAGTACTTCCCAGTTGTAGGTTGCCAAGATGTCCTGAAACGACTGCAAGAGGTTTCGGCAATTAAACTTTTGGAACCTATCTCATCATGAAACATCGACAGAAGTATGAAGTAACTGTTTACGTTTTGTGGCTTGGAATGGCACCAAGCTAGAGCATAGGCCCGCAGATTGCTTCCTTAATAAGCCGGCCTCGTGTTTAGGGGCATTGAAATACGCGGTTAATTCAAAAATGTCGAACTTCTACTTTAATCTGCTACAACCTCTACTCAAGCCCCATGGCAGTTTCTTATCACCTTTATTACGTTGTTTTTAGAAAATCGATAGAATGGTATAAAAATGAGCACTTAATCCTCCAGAAGGCATATGTTGTGGTAAGAAATAAATGGTCACTTGAGCAAGCTAAATGCATAGGCCTTTTTAGGTCCTTTTAAAGTGCACAATCTTGTGTCACTCAGTTTCTTAGTACTTTATGTCGCGTTTCATTTTTCAGTGTTTGCGACAAATAAATGAACGCAGTCTGCGTTGATGCAACCAATCCCGCCCGGTTTTCAGCAGTTATATCTGTGCCAATTATTGATCAACTTAATTCTAACTTGATATTTTTATATAAGTAACTCTAGTTTTGTTTACGACAGTGGCAGTGCTTTGCCAAGGCTTTCTTTCGTGAAACTAACCATTGGTCTTTTTACATTTCTGAACCATACTCTAAACCAACACAGCGTTCAGTTTCTACTTCCCCGGTTGCGCATACTCTTAAATGACATTGCGTTGCCTACCCGATTCTAGATCCGACGCTATGTGCGCATCTACGTCTCGCCGTCAATGGGACTCTCGCGTCCTGCCGCTAGCCTGGCCCATGAATCTGCGTAGGCAGCGCACAGTATCAGTATCTACGGCAACATGCTTCGTCGTGGTTAGTTTCGTCCGGCTTAGTCTATTTCAACGTTCTTTCGCCCGTTGTTTCTTCTTGTATGGTTCGTCCTGAGAAGCGACAAGATGCAGTTAAACTTCTCTAGGTGGTTGCTTCGATGTTTGCGTTGTCTGCGGCATTTCTGCTCTTTCGGCTAGAAGGGGATAAACCCCCTACCCGTCGGCGTCTGGCCGCTGTCTGCCTGAAAAGGAGAGGAATGAGGGTTCGGTGCGGTGAACAAGCGAGCAACAATATGCAAACGCATGGGTCTGGTCATGCTAGATTGGGTTAGGTTAGACTGAGGCAGAGGCTGTTGTTGGTTACTAAGTTTGGCGCTGCTGACTGGGATACCTCACTCGTGGTTGTAGTAAATCGAAAAGTAAGGATCAACGATAGAACAGACTGGAACGAAGCCATCTCTACCGACTATCCGACAACGACCGGGGAACGGAGAGGTGGGGGTACAGAAACGACTGTCAGTATACAGAAAGATAGATGGTACAGAAGTGGACTGCTTGAGCAGCGGCAATAGTCTACTAGACCGGCTGTTATTAGAAGCAAATGGTGTGGGTCGCGGATAAGGCGAATTGTGAGAACGTGTCTACGGCTAACGTGAGGAAAGTTACGGGGATAACCAGGGTTGATGCCCGACGGTGGTTCTTGTAGACAACCCGGATCGTAGGCTCAGGAAACGGAGGAACCAGTCAGGGGAGAACAGCTGTTTTAACGTACGACGGTCGATAGGCAAGGCGTTGTCAAAATGATGGTGAGGATATTGACAGCAAATGGTAATCAGCCAGTTGTCTGCAAAAGCCAAGGATTGAGAGGTATCCTTACCCAGAAGACTCGACCTTTCATATGGTCCATGGTCGATAATTCCCTTATATTGTTTTCTTTTACCTAGCTTTTATAGACACCTTTGATTACACAAAACCTTTAATTTTAAATCCTACGATAGCGCTTAGCGAAAGGGTGTACTACACAAAAAATTTTGGCATATATTGCACTAACTGTAAGTTGACTTAGACTGGTTTCTAGAATAAAATGTGCTTGGGACTGGGAGTGTTAAACTCGCGTCTACCTTAATATAGAGCTCTGCTTATATTGCTTAGTTTACATACGCTTCGGAGATTTTATGCATTCATCGGACACAATGGAAACAATATTCTAATACAATTCACTAAAAAATACATGCATTTGTATATGTGGAATTGATCAGAGTTTTTATAGAAAATGTTTATGTCCAATTTACATAACGCAGTCGTCGCCGAACCGACGGATCGCGGGTGGCTGCGGTGACGAACCCTTGAGGCACCTCTCGGCTGTCTAGCCAGACTGCCTGCCAGACAGATAGACGAGACCTCGACCAGACGGATCAGCAGGACCCCTCGCCACTGCTGCTGGTAGGCAGAGATCAGATTGCTACGGCTAGGTTGCTCTTCTGTCCCGCTGTTCACTGTGTGAGTGGTGCCCAGTGAGTAAGGCAGCGAAGCGGACAGTCCAGTCCAGTTTGTCGGGGATTTCAGCCTCGTCTGCTGTGGCGCGGACTCAGCTTCAAGAGCGTCGGGATGCAAGCCAGCACTTCGCAGGCCAGCATCCCCTGGACATTACAATAATGTGAGGCCAACTAGTCAAACCCCACGAAGTACGTGTTTTATCTTACGTGTTATGGAAAAGCACGTGCAAAACAGCGTGAGTGTACCTCTAGTGGTGAAGTGACGACTTGGCCAACAGCAAGAAATAGATTGGCCAAAAAGCAAAACAAAAAAAAATAGAAATATGCTTTTTGTAATCGGAATCCTTTTGGTGGTTGCTGCCTGTTCGGCGTCTCCGGCTGGACATGCGGCAGCCGTCATTGCCACCTCAGTAACGGAGACCTTTTCATCTATCAATTCGGACACGAGTACGTTACCATCTTTGAAGTCCATTAAGACGTACCGTGCCGGACGTGAATCGACTTCCTCTCTAGTACGACCATTTCCTTTTCTGCAAGTGGTACGCTTCTCCAATGATGAATGTACGGCTGAGACTGGATTTGCGGGAACTTGCTACACCGAATCCGAATGTTTGGAGTTGAAAGGTATGCCTCGTGAAGAGTGCGCTGATGGGTACGGTAGATGCTGTCGCATGACATATACGTGCCGAGAAACGATGCATCACAATGTGTCGTACTTCGTGCCGCCCACCTTCCCCAGTGGTGAAGATAAAGCCAACGTGTGTCCCCTGAAAATTGCCTTCGATCCAGATATTTGTCAAATTAGGCTCGACCTTATCAAATTTGACATTCTTGGGCCGCGTGAAGGCGACTGTATCGACGATATGTTTGTAGTGACGGGAGGCAACGCTAACCACAGGCTTCCAGTTATCTGTGGTGAAAATACTGGACAACATATGTATATCAATGTGGACACAATGCAGAGTCCAGTAGAACTGCAAATGATCACCGGAATCGAGAACTACGTTCGGGACTGGCGTATTAAAGTAACCATGATTCCATGTGCTTCACAGCATCGCGCTCCACTAGGTTGTCTGCAGTACCAAACCGGAATCACCGGACACGTTCGCAGCTTCAACTTCAATCAACGGAACGAGACCCGACTAGGTTATCTCAACGGGGCTGACTACGCCATCTGCTTCCGACGGGAACGTGATATGTGCTCCGTCACGTACTCGGTGCGTACAGAGCCAGACGATGTCGAATTGACGCCAGATTCCAACGATACAACACCGTATGGAGCACCTGAAGCAACTTTGAAGGCAGTCCGTGAACCGAGCATGAAGGTGCCAGCGTTCGGCATTGCTACGTCGGACGGCAAAACATTGGACTTTCAGGCGGTGGCAAACGTTGGCGCATCCAAATGCACTGGGGATTACCTCGCCATACCTGGTTTAGACCGCTTCTGCGGGGGCGCCTTCAATCAAGCCTCGGGGAGCCGCGAAAGCCAATCCATTACAGTGAAGAACGCCGGACCGCTGATGATTTTGTTCAAATCGGACAAAGCATTTAATGGACGGGGATTTAACATCAATTTTCAACAGGGACCATGCACACCACTGCTTACTCAAACCTTCTTCTAGCATTCGGCCAGGGCTCCAGAAAGCGTCGAGCAGAAGAGGGTAGCATCTGACGGTGCCACCTCTTCAATGAGAGGGAGCCCAGTTCCATTCTCTCTAGCAAGCTTTTTCGGGCCCTACGTCAAGGCAGAGTTTCGTAACTTAGAAGAAGACTCACTAGTGAACGCAACAGCATTTGCTCAGAGCGATGCCGAGCTAACACCTTTCAAAGAAGATCACGGTTCAGGATTTGAATAACTGACCCGTGAAACGAGTAAAAAAAACTAGAATTTCTTCCGCTATAGTATAACCCCTTTGTTTTGTCTTATTGTCTCTATTAGCCGTATACGTTAGAGGAGGTACGTCGCCGGCTGAATGCATATGCATTTGTCGTTATAGCGTTTCCACTCAACTAACACTGAGATTGGAGCGCTATGCAATGCAGGGAAACAGTCACAGTGACCACTATGTATTGAAGTGTTTTCTAGGGCATAAATTTAAATTGTTATTGAAAATCTGGAGCTCGACACGCCCAAACTGTACTCGTATCTTCAGCCTGCGAGCCTCGCCTCATCCCCATATGCCACAATATAATGATTAACTAGTACGCAAACATAGTACCATTACGTGTATATGAAACAATTTCACCAACCGCCAGTTATCAACCTTATATCGAATCTTGCGTAAACTTAAGGAATCCTGTGAACATCTGTAAATCCTAGATCGTCAGTCTATTGTATATTTGTTCATAATAGTGTACAATGCATTAGGCTGTGTATAAGTGCTCCATTGGTTCGTAAAAATGACAATCGATAATAACAAACTGATGACGGTGACAATTAGAATGGATTCATTTGTACTTTTTGCTCATTGATCACCATTGTTTTTAGGTGGCGTAAAGTTCTTGCGTCAGGTTTCATGAAATACACCTTTTGTACTTACTGTTAACCGTTGAATCAACACTGCCATTATTATTATTACCGATTATCCATTTTTAATAGTTGCACCATTATGCTATTATGAGTCTATGTATATGATGATAACGTCATAACTATGGATCGACTATGACACAACAAATGTGCCGCGCCATTAGGTAGACCCAGTGATGATCTCAGCTTGCCTGATCTCAAACGCAGATGAAGATACCCCGAGTGAGTGCAGTACCTTGTCTTCAGGAGTCCGACCACAATGGCGACCGGACAAGAACTACTAGCGCGAAAACTTATCCGCCTCTTCTTGCATGTGAAGAAGACGATACAGTTATAATCATATTATTTCATGTTTAGCTGCTAGCTTTTGCACAGTTTGGAACCGACTCATGTTCTGCACGATAATGACATGTCTAATGACGATACTTCTCGTGAGAGAGTGACGAATAATCGGCTCATGAGCAAATCGTAAAGTCGATAGCCCGCATACTTGGAATTTGGTAAAAAAAAAAAAGTTGAAATTGTCCATGGATTTATCACGTTTTGAACGTAAAAATTATATTGGACAGGGAAAAACAAAAATTATTAAAGCAATATAAACTCTCATGATATAGTCACGGCTATCAGTTTGCTAACGTATTTACGAGTAAGGAAGACGCAATGATAATTGGCATAACAGTCGTAGATAAAAATTTACCTAATATTACAACCTGAATTTCAATCAATAAAACATTGGCAATCATTCGCTGTGTTCTTGTACTTTCAGCTAGGTAGAATCAAAATGAACGAAGATGAAGTTCTAATAAGCTTTTTCGTTTATGCAAATTTACCCATGTCCTCAGCGAAGTCGTCACATTCACGCTTACCTGTTAGGTTTGTTGCTCAGCTACTGCTGGTAGAATAGGTTTTTAATAGTTATGGTGCAGTGGAAGGTTTTTCTTCTTGAATTTCTCTTTTTAAGCAATTTGAAATAAAATAGGGCCAACAGGCCTAAAATTTGCAGAATACCGAACGCTTCTTATTCTAAGTAGACGGCTCGATACGATTGAGACCCATCATTCATGTTCCACCTTTCATTGATTAGATAAAATCATATGTATTTAGCATTTCTATTTGTCTATCTGTGGACTACAATTTCGATGTAGAACGGAAAAACATCAGTTCGCTTTTTGGTATTGTAAGATTTACTACAACTAGGCTTAGTTTTATTATGTACACCCAATGCTCGTGATAGCTGTCTTCGCACAGGTTGCCTTCACGTTGTCCTAGTCTAGAGAGCGAAATTAATTCAAGTTGTTGGCTTATAGCTTCATATAGAACAGTTATTATCGTTTAATAAAACGTATTCTCGACTGGCACCCCATCTTCAGCTGCATTTTGAACAAGAATAGTAAGATCTGTCAGCACAAATTTCGCCTGAAAAGAGTTTCCATCATTGCACTACGAGAGTTTCAAACATCCAAAAAGGTAAGTTACAATGGTTATGAACTTTTACTGTAATGTTCCGTATAAGCCGCTCTAAGATGTCAACGTGAGGAGAACATGTTGAATACTTTGAAGATATTTGAAAACTGAAGAAAAATGAAAAGAATTAGATATAGCAAAGGTTAGCTCTTTGAAATCTTTAAAAAGGTTTACATAACGAACCTTTAGATGGCTTTTGACTGGTATCCTAATGCTGAGAAGTTTTAGTAGGAAAATAAAATTGTTATTAATTTTGTTGGTATTTGTATTTCTGAATATTTATAGTATCTGACTTCGTCCATTCGTGGTGAAATACTTACTAGTTTTTTCGTGCGCCGTTTAATTACCGGGACAAATGGTTATGTGCGAGTTGTGGAACGCTTTGTAAGCTAGGCCAGGAAATGCCTTGGATAACCTGCACACGTTACGGAGCTCAAACAGCACTCTATCCCGGGATCCAGCTAACTGTGTGCCTCAAGAATAAATAACAAGAGCCCCTGAGGTTTTAAAAACAGTGCTCTAAATACCAGAAGGTTTTGAGATAAGTACCTAATAAGTATTACATTATATACTGTAAAAACCATAGGCTGTTTTTACTTTACCAGGTTCTTCCAGAAAGAAACGGCAAGTACAGGCTACTTTGCTCTATATGAGCGACTCAGGTACTAAATACTATGGCTAGGGGAACAAAGCTACAGTTGTTTGAGTCTCGCTGTATTTGGTCGAAAGGTAAACATTTTTCCTTGGCCGCACTCTACTTCGCTTCAGACCAACATGCCTGAACTTGCATATGACTTGTCAAATGTTTCTGCTTCACTAGTAGATGCTTTGCCTTCTCAATCTGCCGAGAAAGTCCGCCAATCTTAGGAGTCCACTTGATTTTGACGTCCGTTCAAATTTGGCGCGCGTTACCCTCCACTGCCAACCCGTCAATAGGCGGCGCTTCGACACGTCAGGGGCCGTGACCATTAGTGCCGAGCATCGACCGCCGCCCTACCCTACACTTTGAACGTTACAGAAAAACTTTCCGCTGCTGCTTCTTTCTATAGCTGTAGTGGCAGTAGCTTGCCAACCTCATCGTGCCCTTCCTAGCGAAACCAAGGGGAAAGAAAGAAAGCGAATCGAGGGCGTTTTTCGTTGTCTTCGTCGTCGTCATCGTCGCGGGACATCATCAACAAAACGCTGGCGCTGTGCTATTACTGGCGCAGCGGCGCTTTTCGTTGGTCGGCGGTCCTCGGTTCTCGGTTGGTCTCGATCGCTACTCATTTACCGTTCATCCACAAGCATTCGCCTTAGCGTAGAGTGAACTGTGCCGTACTAGCTCCCCTTCGATGGTAAGAGCAACAGTAGCGGCATCACCTGTGCGTCTATGCAGCTGCTGTTTTCATTGCTAGAGCCGCCGCCACTGCCGCCACCGGCTCCCCGATCGCTCTTATCGTTGTTGTGTGTTACGTTACGTTGTGAGTCGTCCGTGCGGCCACATTGTGTTGAGCGCTGTGTCGCATTCGGGGCTGGTTTGTTCGTTGTCACTGGACTATAGCTGCTAATGCTTTGTGCCAAGGTGGAGTGGATCTGCGTGGCGTAAAATCGCATTGAATCGAATCAGCACCAGAAGCGGTAACGATCGTAGTGGTATAGTTGCCTGCTAGTACTCTTTCTGTATGACGTCGCCCATCGTTGTCGTTGGTGCTCCTGCTGAAGCTGGTGTCACTATTATTGCTCAACTCTAGTGAGGCGGCTGTTAGGGTGCTGGCCGCTCCTTCGTCTGGACGAATCACACTAGTGAATGCTACCGGTTGATGCCGAAAATCCGCTTTGCTCCATATCCGTGCTCTTGGTTTATCCTGTTAAAACTGGTGTTGTTCCAAACACACAACGAATTCAACAAGGATCTATCGCGCTGTACGGGAACATTTGGGTGTTGCCTCTTACTACCTTCGTTTGTTTGCTCTCGTTACGACTGTTAGGCAACTTGACTCGAACACTCGCTGGCACCGGATACGCACCACGATGTCAACAAGGGCGTGAGCTCTATAGATTGTCAAATTTCGTCACGACTCAACAGGTGTGCGTCAACTCAACATAGGTACAGTTATTATTTTTCATTATTACTCTTTTGGTTAGTCGTGTTGAAGCTGATAGAAATATTGGGGTATCGCTGCCGTGCGTGAAACTTGTATTGTTTTCCAATGACAATTCAAATTACTACGAAGGGTACTATTGCGGTTAGACGATGTTGAGTTGGTTTGCTAACGAGATGTTATTCACAAAGCATTGCTCGAATATGTGGACGTACCATTCGATTCTGCTTGTCATTGATGGCGCGGTATTTCTTATGCTTATGACAGCATAAATTCGGCATACGTTATTGTGTACTGTGTTGCAGCAATTTCGAGTGTTTGGATTGACGAATCTTCATCAGAATGCTCCAAATGTTCTCCCAATCCAACCTTTCGTGTCCCGTCGTTGAGTAAGAGACACTTTACGTATGATGGGATTCATAGAATCTACAAAGGCGGAAAATATAACGAAGACCCTCAGAGGATGTGAGAACGGAGGACGTTGATGGTTGACCAGTTGAATGTACCACTTCAAGGAAAAAAAGTGCGTTTAGTATCAAGCCTGCTGATACAGATAGCTTTCGGCCGCACCATCGCTTTTAGACAGCCGCTTCCTTATCATATATCTTTTGGTCGCACCCGTATATTCATGTTTGTAAGATGTTCCACACACTCTGCAATAGAGTTCAATATCCAGATCACTGCAAGTGATACGTATAGGTAGTGTAAACAGGGTTAAATGATGCTCGGCTGCTCTGCCCAGCCCAGTCCTGCCCAGCCCAGTCCTGTCCAGCCCAGTCCAGCCCAGCGGCGCAACGCTGGCCAGCATTGTTGCTAAATGCATTTCCAAAATACCCTAAGCGGCAGATTATTCCCTAAGGCGGTTTTCTGTGTTCTGTTTAATCAAGCCACATACTACATATCAAGTTTTCATTCATAGATACATTATTTTTATTGTTCATATATGAAGTATCCGAACCATTTCAGCTAAGTCTACAGTGTACTAACTACTGTTCAAGTGTTATAGTATCCTTTTGATTTGATTTGCGTTGTGAAGGATAGAAATTTCATAGTTAATCGGGTTAGACAGGCGTAATACTCTGGGCATTACTCGCACGACCCATTCTATAAAAAAAATAGAATACTTTGCAAGTGTTATCAATCAACTGCTATAAATAGTAAAATATAACGAGGGTATTATTTCTTATTTGTGTGAGCCTCTTCAGGGTTCGCCAAATGCTCGCTAGTCGCTGCTCTTAACCGGTTCAGACTTAGCGCACACAAACATTTTCTTTCATATACACGCGCGTCGACTTTATTTGGAGAATTTACCGAGTTTTCTAACTTCGGATGGTCGTTGCAATACGTTGATACGATGACTTTCACTCCGTCTCACGATTCGGTCAGATGCGACTGGGAAGTAAAAGTGTAAATAGAGGCTGGCCACGAGCGAAACTTCCTAGGGACGGAAAAATCTTCGGAAAAAAATCAGAAACGTTCGACGCACAAGCAGAGAAACGCTTTGACAGAAAGGAAATCACCTAACAATAACCTAAGTAACATAAATTGCATTCAAATAGTTAAAATTTAATCTTATTGCATTTTTCTATGGGACAATAACCTGCTTCAATTGCCAGCTTTCGATTGCGCAATCATAAATTAACGTTGAAAATAAAGGAGTGAGTTGTCTGTTAAAAGTAATTGTAGTACAGCATTGTGATCTTTGACGATTTGGAAATCCATAGCAAACCGACCTAATTACGTCCCGGCCACATGTATATATATATATATATATATAT
>NW_019213425.1:20042-74847 GCF_002532875.2 Varroa jacobsoni
ATTCATATAGCCATTTTTAGTAACCAAAGGAGGTTTTTACTTATACATAAAAATTCTAGTTCTACAATATGAACTACACAAATGTCCGTCGTCGAACAATCGTTGGATACACAGAAAACGTCGTACATATTTCGATATTGTTTAACTTGGCGGAATGAAGTAGTTTCGGAAATATATCTGAAGTTTTTTTCCTTCATTTTTTTGATAACAGATTAGCATATGGCCGGAAAATGCAGAAGTTATCTGGGGCGGCACGTTTAAGATATTAAGGGGGTGCGTCTGACTCGCGCGAGTTGTTACGTTCGATTTCTGGGTTCAGCAAAGCGTAATAGGAGCATACGATCTATGTATACTTTTGTAAGGAAAAAAATCGCGTTAGAAAGGTTCTTATATGGCCTATTCAAAAATCCACTTTAAGAATTTGCGAAGGCCAAGTGTATAAACAGTAACAGTTTTTACCTACAAAACATAACTAGTATAGATTATGAGAAAATGATAAATTTAGCGCATTGCGCACTAACCGAGAAAGTTCATCTGTTCGAGAAAGATATTCACTGTTTTAATAAATTTTAATCTGACCCAAACAAAACAGCATTTTCCAAACAAAATTTAAGCGAGCAATAATTTTTTATTTTTACTTTGAAACTTTTTACCTTTTTACTTTGAAACAATAATAAAACGTACTAGAATTCGGAGTTTTATCATTATTTGCTAAATATCTATACATTGATTGTCTATGTCATAATGACATCTAGGCAGAATTTATATTATTTAGTAGGCATAATACCTACTAAATAATATAAATTAAAGATCATGGCTATTGGTCATTGAAAACAACTTGTTCGAAACCGAATCCCCAGATTATTCATCTAAAACGTAGAACTTTTCTACTCGAAATAATTTTTTGCACAGATCTATATCCAAAGCATTTGGAGTGCATGTTATTATGTTATTTTTATTATATGAGGTTCTGCGGTAGTGTAGCTTGGCTGCATACACGGATACCTTACATATCCTGATATGTGCCGAGATACCGAGCCGGTATTCGGCTTTGGCTCACTTAACGGCAATTATAATAAAAATTTACATAATTAGAGAGGCAAACATGTGTTTGAATTAGTCTTTTTTTTTTTAACTTTATCTGCGCATTTACCATTTCACTCGTGCCTTTTATCTTTTTTTATCTAATTGAAATTCATAATTAGCTTATGTCAACGAAATGTCACGATAACTCCTCTTCACTTGTTCGTCCTGACATACGTTTGATTACCCTCTTGCCGTTCCATGTTTTTAGTGAACAACTGTGCTTGTGTCTTCCAGGGGGCATCAGCCCCATCACCGACTGAGAAGACCCGTTGCAGTTTAGCCATTTGTATCCTACAGTGTATCCTATACACACGTAAGGACGCAGTCCTAACACTTGAGTGGTCACATATGTCTGTTGTCTTTAGCTTTATGGCTCGAAACAAACACGTTTCATAGATGCCACAGGTAGCAATACCTATTCGAGAATATATGTACTGTCAATGGTAATGTTGCCAAATAGTTACCAAGATATTCATTTTTAGCTGAACCTTGGTGCCTTTTTTTCTGTACATTTGCGTATCCGTTCGATGATTTTGCTACTTTGTAATTAAAAATGTGTCCTTAGACGCATTCGAACAAGTTTTACATGCTGTCAATCTGATTTTTGCTAATAATTGACACGGTTTCTGAAATTCGTTCAAACACTCACTAGATTTATTCGTGGTTTCATTGAAAACTTACCAGGTCATCGTAGACTTGCCTCTATCGCTGGAGTCTTTAATGTGAAGCCCATGAGTGTTTGTGACCTTAACGAGGCTGTCGTAGGGGTAGAGTCTCCGTATGTCGGCAGTTAAGCGTACGTCACAGGTTCTTCGGCCATCTTGGAAACAAAAAGGAGCGCCCATATTATTAACACATCAAGGTCAAACGTGATCAGTGTTACGTCAAGTTCCTCCTATTGCATTTATTTTATTAAAGGGTCAAAAATTGTCTAAGGCCGGATTCAAATGTGGACCTTTCACATATCTTTTTCATAAGCCATCATTTTACCACCAGCAATCACCATAGTATCATATTAGTGAGCTGATATGTTTTTAGCCAAAGTAATAATGTAAGATTAGTAATCATTATCTCGTGTACTAATTAGCCAATCTATTGTTTGTAAGGCGGTACCAACTTGCGAAACTGTATGTTTTGAGATTTATGTCCGATATTGCCCTTCGGCACTCCATCAGACGGCTGACTCCCAGCACGAAACAAGATGTGTTTATGACTCTGCGTGTCTGTCTCAACATTTTCTGTCACTTTGTTACAACAAAGCTTTCCAACAACAACAATAGAAGTCACCTTCTATCTATTGCTTCATTGTCGTCTAGCAAATTTCGAGCAGTTGGTGTTGTCGTCGCGCGTTTTAGCCCATCCGACTGCCGTCTTTTTAATACATTCTGTCCGCTATTCCATCGGTCTGGATGATTTTATTATTATGATTATGGCATGAATCAGTTAAATCGTTTGCTCAGAAGCGGGGTGCGATTTGAAAAGGAACAGGACTGAGAATTTTTTTCTACATCTCGCTAATCGTCCTATTACTTATAATGACAATGATCTTGCTGCTGCTAGCTGTCACGGACTTTACCATAGTATTGTGCATTTCTCCGCATTTCTTCAGAGACTAACCCATAAAAACATGTATACATCGTATTTAACGAGCTAGTTTATGCCGTTCCTGCGGAAATAGCAGCTAAGGTCGAATAATGAACGCACTTTTCTGGTCTCTTTTAAACGGTCAGTTGTTGATGATCAACCGTTCTATAGTAGTTTTGTTCGTTCATTAAATCCCGTTGTGTTGGATGCGTACGTTGCTGTGTGACTGACCTCTGCCAAGATACTCATGCTTTTCTCTATTGCTGCTAGTACCAGTACTACCATAGTGAAATCATAACCCCATGCTCGATGCTGATTACGGGGGTATCGGTTGTTACGATTCTGGTATAATAGACACCAGGATTCAAATGATTCGTATCGACTAGGCGCATTAAACACAACTGGTACTTACGCAACAGTAATAATACTGATTATATTTACAGCGTCTAGGCTTTGGTCGACCTCCAACTACAGTGATTTGTCCGTTTCTGTTGCCGTCAGTGTCGCCTGCTTCTCGTAGTTCTGGCGTTGCCGTTTTCTGCTGGCGGTGCGAGTTCCGCTGCTTATGCTCAGCAGCCTGTCGTTTAAAAATTCCCTGCGTCTGTTTGTTCATACGTCAATCGGTCGGTCGGTCGATCCGACGGGAGCAATGCCCTTACGCTATCACCTCTTTCCCTGTTATCTCTGTAGGGTCTGCTGCAAACCCAGCCAATCCATCGTGCGAAGAAGGCTATTTATTGGGAATAGCACATTAAGTCCCCTCCCTGGGCTGATCACGGTGTTTCAACCGCGTGACATTTTCTCATTCCAGCATTGGGCTCCTCGTTAGCGTGGTATTCTATATTAGCATGGTATAGCCAGCCTACAAGCTGGCTAAAATAATACATGGCCATAATTACTGCTCGATGATAGCACGGAAATAGTAATGTAATTTTGGTGGTGCGTAATTATGATCGAGCGTGAGCTTCTCTGCTGATTCTGCGATCAATACTTGTTTTAGCGCGGTCACTACATACTAGGCTTTTAAGTTTTACTGACGTTGATACGTTGTAACTCTGATTACGTAGGCAGAATAGTGTTATAGGACCTACAGTGAGATACACTGTCAGTGGTAAGCATGAGAAATACCTGATTCGAAGCGGCTGGTTGCGCCGCTCCCACTTCTGCTAGACTTTTCATCTGGTAATTGATCGTTATCGAATTTGTAGTATCGATTACGTCATGACGATGCTAATGGAAATTAAAGCTTTTTTTTTTATTTGAGTGTCATCGACTCGTGGTACAGCCCCTCACATTTAATCTATTACGAATTATAATTAAGCTGCGTAGGTGAATATCGTAGAAATTGTATGGTAATGTTACTCTGTATTTTTGCACAGCTTAACTGCCTGTCAAATGATCTGAAATGAAACTTTTATCTAAATCAATTGTAGAAAACGGTTGCACATTGGTGTGTGTATATACGCTGCTCCCCGATAGAAGTACGCCATCTGATACCACGGAAGACTTTGCATTCATATAGCCTAGAGGAAATTTATCACAATATCAACGCAGTAATTCTGATAGTACTAACTGCCCTTGCATTTACTCTGGATGTATAATCTGATGGCTCATATTGACGGAAGGGGATTGATCCCCGTGGACAGTCTATTGGGACGATATTTGGCGATCTGAAATAACCCTCAATATCGGCACATACAATCCCGATCCGCACTACTGATATTCAAGGCTTGCAACTGGCACTCGAACTGGTCACTGATCACTTCATCAAACCGTCGGAAAATAAAGAAGAAGTGCAAACGTACCCATGCTCATCAGCTGGGAGACTCTCATGAACAAAAACGTTACATCAACTAACCTATCATTCGAAACCTGGCAAATTTGGAAATGGCGATGAAGCGAACATGTACTACTATCTGATGAAGATCATATGAGCACATCTGTAGAAATATTCAATTAAGCTTTATTTAAAATTCAACCGAATTTCACTAATCCATCTGTTAGATGCTGACAGACTCCGATTTATGCCTGTTGCAATCCATTACTGACGATAAAATTAAGCGAACGTTGAATCGATAAGGTAACTAGCAAAACAACTCCGAATACATAGAAGCTATATAGACATTATCAAAGCAACTAAACGTAGAAAAAATACGCGGGGCATCAAACGATCGTTATATGGCCGTATGGTTAATGGGTCTGCGTCATCTTGTCTTCGCGTTCTGTTGTACAGCGACTGTTCAAAAGTTCAGCTCTAGGTAGAGTTTGCAGACTATTTCTCAAGTCAACCCTTTTGATCCTCGATTTAACATCATCAGATGGGCACAACCCTAATACTTAAAACGCTGGAACAACTGGCAAAGCATCTCAGTGACACATGGGAAATTTGTCATTCGACAATTCTTCCACAAAGACAAGTGTTCGTTAACATGAAGCTTTAGCTCGTCGATCAACACGTATCAAATACGTCTGCAGATCTTGGTTCGGGATAACGGTCCACTGTCGCCGGTATATTCGTACTATGGATCGGTATTGTCTTGTCTCCGCGCTTTGTCATGTATTTATCACCCAAACGTAAAAATTTTATGTACGATTGTGTCAACTGTTCGTACAGGCTGAAGCTGTCCCTGATGAGCAACAATGTTACTGTCATTTTTGACTATGTCTCTACTAGCGTGTTTCACTACCAAATACGTGAAAAACTACGGTTCGATAAAAATAGTTACGTATAAACGTCATTGTGTTGTAATTAGCACTAGCACCGGCGACAGTTACGGCAATGATCGCAGCAGCAATTGGAGAAGAAGTAATTAGAAATCACCAGGATGGTCCTTTAAGTTTTATCCTGGGGACACAGATATGGGTCCTGGACACAGCTGCCGTAGTTTCTGACCATGGTATCCGTTGCAGGTCATGGTTGAATCTTTATTAGGTGCCATCCAGCAGGGCACGAGTGGTTAGAGCGATATGTTAAATCCAGTATGCGAGAGTATCCACGAGAGGGGTATTGCTTATACGTTCATTCAGACTGATTCTTAATCTTATCTGGATGTGAGTAACAAGGCAACCTAAGGTTTCCCCCCAAGGTTTCCCATAGATATCAGATTATGAGCGCAACCTGGTTCCAGGCAATCATACAGGACGTAACTTTTACTAAAAGTACGTCACCGTTTTTACTTGGCAGTATCCGTGAGCGATTCATGAGTGAATTTCGAATCATCATCCAAATCCAGTCTATGTGTATATGCCAAAAGATTCTTAAGCGTTAAACGCCGGGCCAATAAAACCGTCACACAATACATGTAATTTCTACAGGTCAACTTTAAGCTTGTGGAGCAATTTTTAATTAAAAACATTTCTCCTCAGTTATTTCGTACTGGATGGAGTCATCGTACTGGATGATTTGTAAAGCCGATACAAGCATGTATTGAATTTCTCTACGAAAAGGTCAATTAATGGCTTGTGAATACCAGCTAATTATCTTTTGTACGGGAAAAATTCAGCTAGATAATAGGTTGGCTTCCAGTAACGAAGACAACGCTGCCAAGCTATAAAGCTTCAAATAAACTATATATAAGTAAATCTTGTTCTACTCACTGAAAAGTTGATGTTTATCGTCTGGACTCCCATGGTCCGTGATATTTTCCGTTCTCATGAGGTTTCATATTTACGCCGAAGACAAGTGAGACGACAAAAAATCCAAAACGACGAACGAGAAATAACTAACGTTGTAACGACGCCAAACTAATCATCGACCTATCGGAAAAAGCAGCTGAACTGATCCTTCTTTGTGTAGTTTCATTTGCCGTTGACGGCATTAGGGTCCTAGACGCCAAAGACAAAAACACTCGCCACTCATTGTTAAGACTAGTTCACTTTCCAAAGCAAAAACGTTTCAATGCAGGCAGGCAGACAGCAATATGCTTAATTTCTCCAACAACCGTATGGAAAACAACAATAGTACATGAAAAAATTTCATCAAAACACGCAAGCATTTATTTTACGAAAATTATAATCAGTATATTATTGCCAATTCATAATGACTGCCGTATGAATAATATGATGATTTGCGTGTTAAATTACTTTTGAATAGTTTCAACTTTTTCCGCTAGCTTGCAATCGTATAGCGCGTTACCGGAAGTCATGGCCTATGTCGCGTAGCAAAACCGGAATGGTGTATTCTTCTATGTTCCATTCCTTTGTCAAGGTTTCGTTCCATCTTCCTTTTACTCCTGATCACTGATCAAGTGTCTGACAATACGAAGTAACACAATGGTCGGCTGAGGCTGACATCGACTCCACCTCAGCCATAGCACTCATTGAGCAACATCTCGCAAGTTAATGTTTTGTCCGTTTATCGGATCCGACCACGAATGAGGCATCAAAATGCAATAGAACATGAACATATCTTTACAGTAGCTCCAAGTGCTTTGAGTCCCACTAAAGTTGTCAACTCTCGAAAATCGTTCTTCGTCTTCGTTTGAGAAGAATACTTCGTTATTGTATTTCTTTGAGGAAATCCAGTCAACTTTGATTATGTATAATCTAATTCTCTGGTCTTTTTCATCTATTCGCTTCCGACGTCATGCATGGAACTAGTCGCTGCTTTAATTAAGTGCAGGGCTCAGACTACCTTCTTTAGAACTTCACTCTTTCACATTGGCGTGTCAGTGTGCTTTGCTTCTTCGTTCTAGCGTGGGTGCCCCACAGCCCACCAAAGCCGAGCAGTCGGAGAACGACAAGCTAACTCGTCAGTGATGGCAATAATAATAATAATGACGAAAGGGGATAGAGCGTCTTAATGTAGAACCGGGAGATAGTATTAGTACTAGGCACAATAAAGGGGTCGTACCCCGCGTACATAACGCGGACCCTACGCAGGCTCTCGCAGACGCCTTACCTAGAGCAGTAGTAACACCGTGTAGAACTCTACATATGTCTATAATATAATTGTATCAGGCTTCGCTATGCGTTGTTAACCTTCTATAAGGTTTAGCGGTGAAAAGCGGGCGTCGAACCAACTAACTGTAGGAGCTACCTTTGTCTGCTGCTGCCGCCGCGCAAGCCAACAACCCAACTGGGTTGGGTCTCCACGTTTCAATTACGGCGGTAGTCGTCATTGTTGTCGCAGTTCACATCCATCGTGCGACTGATGTGGCGGGTGACCAAGCGAGCGAGTCGGACGCTTCTGCATTACGGTAGCCAACTGGTAGCCTGATAGGGCAGAGAAAGAAAAAAAATAGAGCCTTTCTTGTTGTTATGTTAGGCTGTTTACTATAATTATGATTGCTCTTTTAGTTAGACTCAATTAGCCTGAGTTACAGTTGCCTTTCCGTTATACGATATATATATATATAGATAGCCAACGTTGATTGGTGGCTACTCGAGCCTGTATCCATAGTTACGACTAAGATGGCATAGCTCAATAAAGAATAACTTCAACATGAATTTGAGCATTAATTAAAATACAACTACAAAAGAGGCCACGTTCTTCTTCTTCTTACGTTCTTCACGGTAAATTGCACAATCTAGATGGCTATAAGGATAAGAATTCTTTGTTTCTGTGGTTTGTATTAATAACGTTAACAATTAGGACACGAAATATGAAATACATGTCAAATACAGGATTCTCATCTAATAGCCAAACAAGTACATCATTCTATATGTAGCTAATGTTATAAATAAGGCTAAAGAAACAAAGCAATAGCTATTTTTGACTATAGCACCTCCAACTTTCCCAACTCATATAATAGTAAAATCTGAAGATCATCGCGCCAAACGGGGTCGCGGCGTTCCGGCCAAGATGTGTCATTTGTTATTAGGGTTCCAGTGTTCTTTTATTATACATGATGAAATAAATATATAAGCTATATGAATAACTGGAGCGCGCTATGTTTATATACGCATGTTAGTTTAAATGCAATTCAGCTATCACCTCCTATAAACAACGACTTTGTGTTCAGTGATTATAGTTATTTTCAAGATCGGTTTCTACTTGATAAAAACAATCGATATTTGGCACATATCAACCAATCACCGCTAATTATCGTTCCTTGTTTGCGGACAATAAAATCACATTGTTGGCTGTCTGTGCCTGTTAAATTGCGGATCCGGATCCCCCATCATTGGTGTACATGCCTAAAGAAAAAGCATACGCTCTTTTATCTAATCGTTGCTAGGTTTCGGGACTGTTCCTGCAATACAAATTGCAATTATCTCTTATTGTGAGGCCAGCTGACAAATCGGATCGTTGGAGTGTATGATAGGATTTTATTTCACTATTCCGTCAACCCCTTCAGCCAAACAGTGTCGCCGCAGTTGTAGCTCTCCCCCTCTGTAGTTTCAACGTTCACAATCCACACTATTTCCCTTGTTGAGCCCCTCTACAATAATATTTGACCTCGAAATAGTACCGGGCTTAGCTGGGTCATCGCCCAGTTGTGTGGATCGATCTCAACAGAATCACGCGAGTATTCAGCAAAAGCACGACGACAAAAAGTCAGATCGTTTTGGCCTTGACGGAGCAGTAATACCCCATAATGTAGACTATCGCCCCAACAAACGGGGGTTGTGCTCCCTGTGCACTATTGTACTATTTGCTGGCAATAACAGAGCTCAGTCGTGGTTGAAGGCTCATCCATTAAGCGTCGTCCTTCGATATCATATATTCGATTCTCGTAAGGTGACTGGATCGTGACATATTCTGTGCATGAATAAGATCATGGCTCAGAAGCGTTCCAAATGTGCGTTGTTATTATGTATCGCGCACATATACTCACTGAGTAGAGGTGAAGCCATACGCCCAGTGAGGTATCTAGGTTCGTATTCGGTAAAAGTGCTAGTTGGCTTTTATGAGCATCATGTGTATCATACGATTATTGCCTAAATCATTTTTCGTTGCTTGCTAACGAGGTTCCGCGCGCGAATCTGGTGGAACACTTCTGACTTCTATATTTAATGTCGACCGCTCGTAGAAAACTCTAGAGCACACATGGTATCTTAAGGCTGTGAGGATTTAGCACTTGAATGCAGAACGAAAGACGGGCTCCTTCGTATAACGTTTTTAGGTGTTGATTTAGGAAGGTATAATAATTTCTATCGAACCGAATACTAAGTTCATATTTATACTATCGATGCGCACTTACGGTGCATATTGCAAGGTTTTTTTCAAGTAGAAGTATGACACTTGGGAGTCGCAAACGAAGTTTCGTGTCCCTTGGCGCTTGCTGGACGTTTGCCAGTCGCTTGTGGATGTATGTCTACGTCGTGTTGAAACAAATAGTAAAACGATCAGCTTTTCCTTTAGCAAACTATGACAATTTTTACTTCAATTTGCGATGGAATAACGTATCATCGAATTACTCACAATGCGTTGTCTGTCCGACAGGCGTCCAGCGGCTTCGAGTGAAATTTAATTTTTTTAATTTACTATATTTAGATAATAACATTGTGTTTACCATCGATCGCTATCGCATTGATTGATAGATTAAGAGTGTAACGAATTACTACGCTGTTGGTTTGTCGGCCGTTTCATTTCGCGATGATTCTTAGTGTAACTCTTGTTGCTAACAGTGTGCCAATGATCTGTTAATGGCAATGACCATGGTGATATTCAGCAGAGAGGGCCATGTCTATCAGAACAGTACAATAACTTGGAAGAAAAGTGATGGCTGAATTAGCAATAACAACAAACACAGCACAGACTTTCTTCTTTTTTTTTTTTTTTTTATATGGGTCCAAGTTATCAGTGCTTTATAACTACTTACGCAATGTTCTCAACCAAATAACTACCGTGAACTTCATTCTCTGTTTTTATGTACGTCTTTGATTTGAAAGAGTTTCGTGTTGTAAACCGATTTTGGTTACCAAAGTGTCTTTTTTCGACTAATCCTACGACTACGCTCTTCAGAAGTTATTGATAAGCTTCTCTGACAAGTTCCAGGTAATCAAATCGTTCAGTTTTCTTTATCCGTACGTTCTAAGTGAATGCATAAGTTGGTTTTATTTAATGTTAGATTGTCAAAAAAAGTACTGATAGTTATGCTAACTAGGTGGCTTTAAGATCTCAGATACTATGAAGTCGTGTTACTGGCATCATTACGTCTTACTGCGCGATGACAATAGTAGACGTGCGTAAATTATTAGAATGCCTTCATTTAGACTGAAGATAAAGCGTCTTAATGATAAGTGGAATTTCTTCAAAATTCGTTAAATTTTTCAGTTTAATCACGATGAAGGCACAAACACTGCCTAGGCCCCTAGAAAAATTGCGCGACTTACTACTAATATGAGTGATTCGAAGCAATAGCGCAAGAGTACTTCTGTCGTTTTTGATCTGGAAAATTCGTATAAAAGGTGCTCCTCATAGGGATCGGCTATTTGCGGGAACAGTTGATCAAACTGTAGCAAAGGTAGAGCGGAACCCACACATGCAAAACCACGACATCGCCAAAGAACCAACTTTTGGATCATTTCAGGAAAGCTGGCTACAAAAGGAGGTTCGATGTTTGGGTGGCGCATAAATTGACGCCAAAGATCAACGACTCGATCGTGTTTCTATCTGTGAAACCGACCCATTTTTCAAGGGGATGATTAAAACCGTATCATATACGATAAAAATGTGCGAATAAAAAAGAATAGAAAAATGTACTCCGTAATATGTGGCATAGCACAGACTGAGTTAAAAAAGGGTTTAAAGGGGGTAAAACGAAATCGTGCGTTACGGATTTAGATCTCTGCTGTCAACAAACAACGAGACTATAACAGTGCGTTAAAAAATTGGCCGAGATTAGTGAACAGAAAAGGCGCCGTCTTCCATTATGACATTGTCAGCTTACATACATCTTTAACTACTTGGCTAAGATGAAAAAGATTTGGATTGACGCTTCTACTGTGTCCTCTCCATAGTGCGGATCTAACGTCACCAAATCTTTTTGTCATCCGTTCCGGTCTTTGCAGAACTCCCTCAGTGAACGTTCATTTAGTTTCAATCGAAGGAAGGATGTAAAAAATCAGTTGTCACAATCGTTCGCTTAAAAACCTTCTACACTAATGGTGCTACGAAAAAATAGCCCACATTCTTGGTTAAAAACGACTCAATGTTTATATAGTAGAGAAGGTGTGCCAAAATGGAAACTTTTTAACCTGAATGTACAAGGTACGACAGTTTGTATTCTATCTAGTGCGATGTTTTCCTGACTAAATAGATTCCAGTAAGAAGAGTGCACCATTTTTGACGTCTGTGTATTCTTCCTATATTTGCTAAATACGATCAGGTATAAATCTCACTGACGGTGAACTGATCAATTTAGACTCAGTTGCTCTCCTGCGTCAACAACCGTCTACGAGGCCTACGCTGGATTTCTAGCAAGCTATGTGTTGGCTGATGTTGTTAACTTGGAGAGGTTATCACGAGCGTTCGAAAGAGACCCGTTGCCATGGCGCTTGTGGGGTTTCTGTTGTTCATAACAAACCCCTGCTTTGGCGTAAGCTCCAGCGGGCCTCCGCATAAAGAGTGTAGCGGATGCGACAGAAGCAGCAGCAGCAGCAGCAGCGACGGGGACTACTGATCATGACGGCTGCCTCCACCGGACGGCTCCATGCTACCACACACTCAGCGAACTTTCTCCTCGAACTGCTTCTGTTAAATACGCTACTCCGTGCAAAAGAACGATCTGCGCTTACGATGGAGTTAGTCCTTTTTTGCAGTCATTAGTTAAAAACGCATGTATGAGGAAAGCTAAAATGAGCCATCCAATACGCCCAACCGTATGGTCTGTGCTCGTCGTTAATATGGTACGCTAGTGCTTGGAGATCTACAGAAGGGAACTTCAGGCGCGATACTATTGTGAGACTATTTTTATTTGAAAATATGGATTGATCTACATGCTAAGATAAGGAACAACGATCGTGACCTAAGGATAAAATTAAGCTGGATGCTGAAATTTGGTACGATATGCGAATTGTCCCTTGAATTTTACTAAGGCCCCATTTTTCAACGACTTCGATTACTGGGCTTTTAATTCGGCCATCATAGTCTGTCACAATATGCCTGATATCTTGATTTTCCGCTTACGTTTTATTTGATATCGGTTTTTTCGGTATACATTTTTATTGCTCGCGACATTCTCAGTCTGTGCCAATAATTCTAGGACTATTCGGTCAAAAACACCAACATATCGTATAGTCTTCGTCGTATACTACATATTTATTTCAGGTACCAATTAATAAAGCGTTTGACCCATTACTGTTTTTTATGCCAACTTTAATTGATTTAATTTGAAGCTAAACCTTTTTTATTGCTTTTTATATATAACGTTTCCTTACAGGTGCAGCAACTGTGTTCCCTGTGTCCGTGGCCCGTCTTCCAAAACTCGCTTCAATCTTAGCCCGAAGAAATCTCGATTTAAAACTATGGCGTCATGACTCGTGCGTTGTCCAGTTGAAGTCGGCTAACTGAATTGTTATATAGTTGAGTTCTTTTGGTAGTTTTTTCAAAGGTCTTTTGGCGCCTAACTGCTAACAGCGTAGTTAGTGCTCGGTGATCACGTAAGAAAAGAAAAATCAAGGACGATCGGTTAATCTATAATCAGTATGCGCTATAACAACAATAACCGGGCGTATTCGTATTCTTCGATCGACGAAAGAGGGCAGATGGCCGAAGCAGGCTCGTCGGGATGTTGTGGGCGCGGCGGCGGCGGAACCTCTCGTAACGGTCAAGAGCAGACCCACAAAGGTGAGTCTTCTACAACACCTGGGCATCTCTGCAGAACTAGATTTAAGAGAGGATGTTAATGTGTGTAGGGTCTAAAGCCTGCAAGGGAACTACAAATGTATTTCTGCCAAACGGATTTTCTACGCGATTGAAAAGAACATACATTTGAGAAACTGAAATAATAACTAGACGAAGAATACAGACTACGAAAAAGTTCTAACAAGCTGTAGTAGTTAAAATGTAGATAAGAATCTGCTGGTAGAAGGCTTCGACAATTTGTATTTCAAGAATACGATCTGCAAAACAAGCACACACTTGTTTAGAGGCCAAAAACTGCATTATATATATGGCCTCTAATATGATTAAATTGTTAACTCCTTTCAATTCATATAAAATTTCAATACGTACTCTGACGATTTATAGTCGGGTATTTAAGAAAGACTCCAGCTAATTGAGCCTTATCGAGGCCGCGCGCTAGGGTATGCTACCTGACGATTTTGAAATAGAACAACCTGACGCAAAGTCTATTTGATATCGCTCTGTACATGTCGGATAAATTAGGTAGGTCAACCATATTTGTCCCAAGTTGCCTATTTCATTTGGTTACGTACTCTGTCGTCACTCTATGAAGTTGCGTCACTTCTTTAGACACATACTATATTACATTTTTACGTATCTCATACAAACTGTAACTCACTAATAGGTGTTTCTCAGTTGTCATTGTAAAGATGCAGCTTGTAAGTATGCTTTGACTACTTTTTTTCTAGACTGTAAAGAAGGACATTGCTAATGTCAATGTGGTTGGTAATCAGCCATCTTGGTACCCGCTGTCGCAGTCACCTTTACTGCTATGCAAAATAGCTTTTCCCTCAACGCTACGATGACCTTTTGGGGTGGTAAACTTTGGCCATGATCGTTCAGCCAGTGTTACTTTTCTCGGTCAGGAGTGTGGCGAAGGCATTGAAATATGGGAAGTACTGCTTTACAACTGACTGCGAGTAGGAGAGGAAACAAAAGGCGTTGGTCATCCCGCCGTATTTTGAAAGGCTCTTCAATATATATATTTAAACGGAGAGCTGTTGTCGTCAGAGATGCTGTTGGGGCGCGCAGTCCAGTTTAGCCGCTGGCCGTGAATCTTTGCGGGTGCCTGATGGTCGGGTCTTGCTTGTCTTCCACTTCGTAGTAAACCCTGAGTCGTTTTTGCCGGTGATGCAAACTCATCATGGGATCATCACTATAATTTTTATCGAGAAACAGAACAACTGGCCAGATAATTACTTGAATGACCAAAGTCTGTTTGCTAATATTACAGGTCGTGTTGTCTTCTGGAGCTACGAATATTCTTTACCGTAGGCAATTCATTGCAATGAAAAAATAGGTTCGAATGCTGGAGAAATTTGTTTATGATAATAAACATTTTGACAAAGTGGCATAGACGTTACAAAAAAAATGCTACTGTACAATCTATAATGCAGAGAACTATATAAATTTAGAGAAAAAAAAACCCTCTTTAAAACAAAAAAATTGTCGTCGCCTGTGGCATGTAACGATGAACGCGAAAGCAAAAGCGACTTAGGTAACTTTTCTGTCCTATTTCATTTCAATACTGCGTTTTATATTTTACACCCGTTACGAAAGTCTACTAAAATAATCATAAACACCGTAGAAATAAATCGTTATGCTATAACCTTCGCAATAAGAACCAATCCGAAGTCTCGGTGCGTTAATCATTTGGTAACCGACGTGTACGAAGCGACATATGGCTTCTATTATGTCGTCGTGATAAAATCAGCGCCGGAAGCGATTAGAGTTATTTAAAAGTAAAGCGGGTGATTGACTGGATAACTGGCTAGTGCGATTGATTCGAGGCTTGTTGCATAGGCGCTGCCCGTCAGCGGAAGAGTTCAACTGATAAGTAAGAGACTTCAGCTGACATTCGAACAGAAGTGAAGAACCAGACCTTTATCATATCGTTCTACTTCCCTCACGGTTCCCCGATCCAGTTACTGCTACTGTCGTTGCTGTTATTAGTGAAGGGCCGCTGATGCTATGCTCAGCGGCTGCATCAGCCGTTGACTGTCCTCGTTTTCGTGTTACTAGTTGACTTCATATTCGTTCAAACGAGAGGTATTTGCCTGTATTCCTGGCTTGTTTGCGCTTCAATGTAACTCTTCCCAGCGTTTTTTTTCCGTTATCCTTTCAGCAGCACTGCTTTGATACGGCTTTCTGGACGATCAGTTTACAGGGATGCACTATGGAGGGCATTGGCTGCGCATAAGCGGTAGTTACAGGATGAAGATATAATGCAGTTAAACGAATACAGAATATCGTTAGGGAAACGATTATACCATATATATATATATATATATATATATATAATATATATATATGTGACCAGGGTGTGCTACACATGCCTCGATGTAGATTCTATGAATCAAACCGGCTTTATGTTAAGGCTTCTTCTAAAACAAAGCTACCCCTGACACCTATTGCTTGCTTTGCTAATGGGCACTGCAAACATTACCTCTGAGGTTTGACTCCTGATTTTTGCTTAGTACTTCGAACACGTTTATGCCAATACCGGTACGACGAACTTGACGTTACATTCGAGCAATATTAGGAATGCAGTAGGTTTAAGGCGTATCATTTGGGTCGGCGTAGTTATAAGTTCCGTGAACTAAATCCCCTTGGGAACAGGTGATTCCCGAGTCATGTAAGAACTCAGCCATATTTTGTTGGCAACACATGTATTAGGTTTTACTATACCCATGCTACATAACAACCGGTTCCCATTATTATTGATTCGCTATGTGGAAATAATGAAGATGTCATGAGGTAGAATGACATGTCTAGTGGCATGTAATTAAAAACAGCTACAAATAAAAGCACATCTGTCTCCTGGTGTTAGCCTCTAGCAAATGAGAGAACTCGAAATGGCAAAATTCCCGTTTCTTACCATCGGCAGACAACGCTAATAAGCACATAGATTCACTGTAATCACATACGAGGATCTTGTTGGGTATTCTGCTTCGAGATTTGTGACTTGCCGGTGACGAATCACACGCTATTTCATTCTTCTGCCTCCCTGCCAACGCTAGAAGACATGAAGAAAATTTCAGTCAAGGAACGTTATTATTCGGGCCTATTCTAGCGCGGGCTTCGTGAATAGGCGAAATTTAACAAAATCATTGGAGCCTTAATTAGAAATCCGCGGCCTTGTTTAGGAATGGGACTGGGGTATAATGACAGCATGGGACTGCGTCGAGCTATCACCGTCCGCTGTCGTTCCATTCATCCGCTGATTGTTCAGTTCACTAGAAGAGCTTTTCGGCAGCTCCGCGTCTCAACTGACACATATAGATATGACTTGCATATGATTATCTGGTCCTGTGCTGACTCTCTCAGCGATGACTGTAAACCACGCTACGCTGTCCGTTTGCTCCGTATTGATTCCCGTAAAATACGCTCGCCATATTAAACTATGATGCATTAATCGGAAACAAATTTCTTGTCTACAACAACGATAACTACGTTTGCATCTACCGTTTACCATCAACTATTCGCTATTAGTAGCGATAGTTCGATCTCTGATTTCCACATACGAGAAACGAATGAACGAATTTGTATACGTTTGTTGGTTTCATCGCAGGCTTGAATAGAAACAAAATTGAAAAATTATAAAATAAAAATGGCTGCACCGGGCAATGTGAGGCAATCAGCGATGAACTGAGTTGAGTGAATTTTTTATGTGAAATTTTCTGTGCTACCGTCTAGCATGAATCTAAACGAATTGGATTGTGGGCCCTATGCAGCGTTCCGCTATTGGCGGCTGGTGGAAAATTCGTTTCTATAAGTACGTTCTCTATCTACTCGTGCAACTGGTCCGATGTCGGCTCGGCTCTACAACTAATCAACATTACGTTTGAAAGCCATAAATATGTGAGAGTCATAAATGTGAAAAAGGTGTGATCTTTTGTGACTGAGTACAAGCATCAGTAATGAAAGTGGGGGCTATTATTTGTCGTAAGTGTGCAAACAATGACGTGTCTTCCCCAAAAATATTTGGGGCACTTTGAGATGGTCTATAGTTTTTTGTGTATGTGTGCCTAGTAGTCAGCAGGCTGAAATCTTCATCAGTAGCTACTGAATTGTTCAAGTGACCCCATCCGTACCTAAAATGAATTAGACTGTAAAGGAAGCGAATCAAATATATTCATTCATAATAATAGTAATAGATAATAGTGTACACAAAATAGATATGCTTGGTAGGTCTAATAGTTTTAGTATTAAGATTTTCTCATCTTTTAGCCACGGAAAAATATCGACTACGCTCACATAAAAAAAAAAAGTAGAAAGGCATAAATAATAACAATAACGCTGATTGATGCCTGCTTGTTGCTTCCATCATTCCTATCGTCTGCCGTCATCATCCGTACCGTAATTGTCCTTATCGCTACGCCGATGCAAATATAGGTACGAAAAAATAACGGGCGAATTGCGGAGAACAGAAGATAGCGGTCTTAAATATGACCGAAAGAAAATGAGTGATACTTTTTCGACTAGCACCGCTTATACTTGGGCTAATTGCACCTGGGCAAGAGGTGGTCTGCTCGCAATGATTTGCAGCATTTGTTACTGGGCCAGTAATCTGGCTGCTAGATCTATACAACTGACCGTTATATCGAAACGAATGAACGTGTCGGAAATGTAGAGCAAGATAGTGTGAAAACGGCATGCCAAAGCCGAGAGAAAGATTTTCTTAGCGCCGTAACCGTAGCGTCACGCTCGCGAACAACAACAGCACTTCCAACAATCATATGTAACACAAAAGACACAACTGTAATACTACCTGGCCTGTTACCTTTGAGCCTGATTGTAAGTAGCGATATTAATGTTACTGGGACTTTTTTAGGGTTTGGCAACTTATACAGCCATCGAATAAATCCACTCATGGAACGATGTATGGAGGTTGGCCTTGGGGACCTTCGAGGAGGGGGTCATTCCATGATACTCTTCAATACGTTTGTTTAACTAAGCGCCTTGTAGAACTTTTTACTAAAAGAAAACCCCAAACACTACCAAGGTGGCTATTTAAATTAGCTATTGCTGTTCAGTCTTAAGTTGCCGTTGGCCATCGGTAACACGGGAAAATAGAGGCAAAGAGAATATATCGCATTGGATCGTCGTCTGTTTTTTCAGAACATATTGGTTTTCAAGGTGATTATAGGCTTAGCTTTGATCTAAAACCTTGTAGCATCATTGGATATCTGTTCATGGCAACGCTGCACCTTCAGACGGGTGTTTTCACTTCGATCTTCCCATCGCATGCTTACTACTCCAGTTCTTCGTGCTAAGCCTGTTCATATATTCAATGTTATTATCATCTTAATTGGCATTGCTTATCGCAACTTTCAAGAGATAGTTGCCTTTGGAACTTTGGAAGTTGATAAAACAAGCGGCGTTCAGTAGGATCGTACGCGATGATAAACGCCAGGGTGGATAGCATACAAAGACAGACAACGGTCTGTTACTGTGTGCTACTCGTCGGGGTAGACACTGGATCGACGGTAGCAGCTAACGATCTGGCGGCAATTAGGAAAAGCCGAAAAAGTGGTAGCGATCATCTGTGACCTAGTGATGACGACGTTAACAATAATCGTGTAACAACAATATATTCCTTTTCTGTGTTTCGTATCCCGGTCGTTTCCTGTATTCTGCTGTAACAATTTTCGAAAATTGCCAGAAACAGAGTGGCGTTACAACGTGGAAATAATAATGACAGAGGCAGAGAATTGAATCACAAAGTGTAGGAAATCAACGCTCGGATAGTGCTTTGAAAAGGTGGACTAAATTCTAAAAGTTTTTTACATGCCCTATAAAAGGGACTACCCCCCCCCCCCCCACTCTCCTCTTCAATAACAGTTCTTTATAGGATAAGCCAACGTATTTATGCTCAATTAAGTAATAAATACATGGCCAGTTGTTTGTAGGAAGCGCACATGTATCATGCAATAGACTTTAGTAAGCTGCGTAACTTTAAAAAGCCGGTCTGTCTTAATTTTATGTATATGCAATATAGCTGCTGCATGGCTCCCCCGACAACAAGTTTAGCGTATGGACCTGTAAAAAAGAATATCACTGGCGCTTTTCCCCTGTGCACATCTAACTAGTAGTCGATTTGTCTCACAGATTTTTCGTTCGCAAAAGATTATAGACAGGCCAGCCTTATACAGACAAATATGTATGTACTAGGACATGACCATTGTAGCGTTTCAGAGAAGTTACACACGCCTTGATAGTAAATCAGGTGATAACAGGCACAATAATGATTGGTATGATGGCGTTGACGGCACGTTCGTCTTATTGTTCATTGATGGGGGTTGGGGGATTCGAAAAAATTCGTGTCGTTCTGCGTTTTGTTCGGGTCTCGCTCGTTGCATTTATGTTGAAGCAGATCATATTGTTTTCGTTTAATTCGGCTTTTATTGGGCCGCAAGACTCCTGAAACGTGACGCATACTGCGAAGCGGCCAGAATGATGGCCGCATCGCACTCCAGTTGTTACATGTAGAAGGAACGGTGATCACTGTATCGTACTAACGGCGCATACAATAGCATGCTGTTTCTTCTGAAGTGGGAAGACGTTGTGATTTTTGTTGTTGCTGCCGCCACCGCCGCCGCCGCCGCCGCCGCCGCTCGCAAAGCTAAATGTGTAGGCGGGGTTTCCACATCAGTTCAGCTTTGACCATGGAAACAGGCGGCGCAAGCTGACAAAAATAAGGTAATTCGCCTCGCACTTTGTTCTATGTTTTTTCCTTGTCAACTTTGACGTTCCCCTTCGGTGGATATCTTCTACAATCCTTCTCCATTGTCGATTGTATACGATCTATCATAAATACGAATAAAGTGGCGCGCATTATTTACCCGCGGTCATCAGTCGACTACAGTACATCTTTTTTTTTTTCAATGAAGGAAGCAACGCAGAGCAAAGAATACGAAACGGATACTCGATCGTTCGTGCACGCTAGTTGTATATCGTATACCTGACAACCGATATACAGTACAAGCAAACAGGGAGCGCAAGAGGCGACGTATAGAGAAAATGCCTTCCTGATGTTACCGTCAGCGAACAACAACTAAAACCTAGAACGATGCTATGACTGAAAACGGGTAAGGGAACGCGTCGGCGTGTTCTAATATTCCCGGGTAAATATGAATCGTTAATGAGCAATGACATACGTAGCACATTGCAGCCAGTGGTGATCTCTCTCGCCGCTGTCATCACCGCATCTTCATTTGGTAAGTTCTTTCAACATTAGAATGAGAGCTCAGAAGCAACCCTATTTCTCAAAAAATGGCCACTCTTCCATCAACTGATCAATTTTCTCTTAATGTAGATTTTCTCTTTCATAGTTATGGCTGTATTGGTATGGTAGGGATAGCTCAATGGTGATCTCAGGGACATGTTGTCCTCAGGTTCGAACCCAGGCATAGATACACGGTTCGTTTGGTGCTGGAAGCCAACCAGCCGTCTGGTTAAATATCGAATGGTGATGCCGGATACAAAACTCGAAGCATACGGGGACAGCTCGTATGGCGAAATACAAGAACAAGATAAGATCTTTCGTCCTATGTTCCTTCGATGAAGTTACAGGATACAGAAACAATAGCATATAGGCGTTTGTGTTTCTTAAGGGGCGTTAAGAATAACAATAGAAATATGTACGGATATTCGGATTGCAGGCCAAAACGATAGATCGATGGAGTGTGCTGGACACCAAGTGTTACCGCAGGCGTGCTGAGTGCATGTCTTCTCTGTGAAATTAGGTTTTTGTTCGGACAACAATAGATATCAGCAAGACACGAGACGGGACCCTTTTCGTTTCTTTTGATAATATAATAATAGTAATCGTAATAGAAATGGCGATTACAATGATCCTATTGGATTATTGGTCCGATGGTTGAATGAAAAACACAAAAAAATATTTTTGTATGGGAAGGAATTTTGGAAGTTCCGCTTTTTTTTTTCGAAGAACGGTCACGTGGACGCGCATAATGAAGCTGTACCAACAACAAGATAAGGTAACTAATACAAGTATATATCTATGGATTACGATATTACAGATTCTTGTTTTTTGTCACTACTATCGTTGTTGGATAAAATTGGAGAAAAGTTATCGGAGACAAGGCGTGGATGGCGTAACTCATCACAACCGCTCTATGTTAAGAAGAAGATTTACTTGATATCCGAAGCGACATTTTGTGTGGCTGTCTTGCTTGTCTCATCTCGCTCCTATTTCGAATTGGTTGAGTACCGTTTGTCATCTAATCCCATTCATTTTTGTCACGGAAAATATCGATCTAATAAGCGAATCAGTCTTCATCTTCGCATTAGGTCAAACAGCTTAAATCGCCATAGGTACAGTGTAACTATCAACGATATACTCGCTAATTAGACAGCCATCATATGCGAATATCACAGGTTTTATCCGTTGATACGTTCTGTTGCTCGAAGTGATTCGTATCAATTAGCCTCAATGATGGAATCAAAAGAAGTATTGAGCTTTTAAGATCGTACGTTCAGGACAACGAATACAACAGGAACAAACAACAACTGACCTATACAAGGAACGGATTTAATGTGAACCCGTTATATCAAACATTAGTGCATCGTTCGTGAAGTTCGATTTTTGACTCGTTACAGTTTATGCTCACGAAGAGCCAAGAGCTTTTTCTTCTGTCGATGAAATGGCCTTGGAATTATCGAAAACAGTTTACCAATCATCTTGTTCTTACTTGTCCAATGGAATATGTGTCACGTGGAATATTGCGCTATCACGTGAACACGTACCGTGCCTTGGCTTCCCTGAACGAGACAAAAGTCGCGATGGAAATCAGATAAAAGGCTGGCATATGCGTATGTATGTATGTATGTATCACCACTAAAACCGACCAAATAATGAGCCCAGTGTCAACTTTTCGTGTTGGAAGCAAATCACTATATCTAGCGTTATCTATTTTAGCTGGAGCCCTTCTATAATCAAATCTGACTCTGTATCGCATTCTAACTCCAATGACACACACTTCACGCCAGATCTACCAAGTACGTTTAAAGGACTCCGCTGTATCTGTCATTACCAAGAAAAGTTTATTTGGAAAAGTCTTCATACGTTTGCCAAGCCTTGTGCATCTTTCAGTCAAACTGATTACGTTCTATTCACTTGAGAACAGAAAGCACCGCTGCTTGCGACCTTTGTTCAGGGGCGCTGACGCTGAGGAAGGTCGCTCAGAACAAGGCGTCTGGGGACGAACTAGAAATTGTTACTCGCGCGGAATTTTACCAGGTTCTTCTTGATATCGTCTTCTATACCGTATTACTCCTGTATACTTATAGTACAAAATACAAAGCAAAATAGATTGTCTCCCTGGAGATCTGCCGTAAGAAGGCCAAACGAATATATACACACGAGCGACTGTGTATAGCCGCCTTTTTCCTTGCATCGTTATTCATTTCGCCTCCGTGCCCCTGGAAGCGGTCGCTTCCTATGCCTTAAATGACAACTTAGAGAAAACAGCCTTCGCTGTAGAACGGCAGATACAATAAGGAAACTGCGCTTGCAAGGAATGAGGGCATCCTATCACACTTACTTATTAGCTTCTTTAAGCTATATAGTTACTTGCTAAACACGTTTTCAATGCAGCTGCACAATACAAGTGGCTTATGTCGAACCACGCACACTCACATAGATGACTAGAACGTGAAAAAAAAAAAATTCGACATTTAACGCCTGTCCTGCAATCTACCGTGTACTTGGTTTCGGAATTGTCATGGATGTCCATATACCGTATCACGTGTCATCTGTTCTTCAGCGACCCATGCGTCTTCCGGTATTGTTCCTATTTAGCAGTATCTATTATCCAAATGCTGGATGACGTTCACGAGAAAAATATTCTAATGAACATTTGTAGCACGTTCGTGCAAACGCAGTCCGCAGTCAATTGTGCGTCCGTTGACCGTCACGTCGACATAAACACTTTCTACGCGTTGCCACCTTTGTTTACTTCTACATTATCGTGGGCAGTTCTGTCATGTGAATAGGCTTCACACATTTTCAACTCTTGCGGATGGCCTGCAACATGTTTCTATCAAACAATGTAACCATTTCCGCTTTCGCAGGCATCGTCATGGAAGGGTGCAGTCTGCACAATTTATGATCAAACGCCAGATCGAATAAGAGTCATCTCTGATAGAATAGTTGGTAGCATGGCTAAATGCTTCTAGCCCTTCGTGTACGGAGTGCATTCTCGTCTTGCTTGAACATTCGCCTATAGAGAAATTACTCGACCTATTTTCTGACAGTATTGATGAAGAATCTCGTACACATATCCAGATAAAGTATGTGCCGAATTGACAGATGAGCGCAAAGTTGACAGTGGGAGAAAAACGCGCTAATGAAAATGTTAGATCTTACACGTTAATAGTACATGCTAAGTAGTGGCATTGTAGAGGTTATACTGTTGTGTAATGATGAGGCCAATGCTGTTTTGAAGCCATCAGCTGAAGAGCTGTACCCTTCGGCTGTTCCATAGAAGAAAGCATTGATGCGGTGATATTTTATCGATTAGGAAGTCCAGCTTTGACGTTTATAACGTGTAAATTGAAAAATATAAACATGCGAAAAACAGTGTTTCTTCGTCGACAGCAGCAGCGAATACAACCGCTACGCGAAGCAACAAATTGGGAAGAAGTTAACGAGACTTCGTTTTGGTCTCTGAAGGATCAACCAAATGTTGATCCTTCAGAGAGACAACGCGGATTGGGTGAGTCACGTCGATGGCGCTGTCAAGGTACTCCTCTACTTAGTTCTCACGATTTGCCTACTCATGCATGTGACAAAATAACACTTTTCGAAAAATACCAGGCTGTGTTTTTTTTTATCACACTTGTATTGAAATAGTCTGATAGTTCTAGAATGGCTAGAAGAAATAACCTTGATCGCTCGAGGTAAACATAAGAGGAGCCAATGATATATTTGCGCGAGCCTCCATCGTGTTCCTCCTCAGGTGTTAAAGTGTTCACTTTGAGAAATCTGCTCACGCAAAAAATTGGCAACATTTTTTTTGGGCAAAAATCAAACATCTGATGTAATTATTATATAATTACATTCTTTATATAATAACAATCTTTTGGTACCTATCATTGTGTGCGTTTATGAGATTTTGGCGCTTATGAATAGATAGTTTTGGCCTACAAGGTGTGCGTGAAATTATTTAGCATATTTTACTAATGTTTCACATATACATTTTAGCACAAAAATAGCCGGTTCAAGTAGACTATTTATGTTAGATAAAATGCGATGAAATCATATGCAAGGAAATCATTTACCAAAGTACCGACGTCACGGAATAGCGTAGGCCAGACGAAGTAGTAGGGTAAGTGGTCGTCACAATTGTGTCGACCATGGGACTCATTTTTTTCTTTTATCAGGTATTTTCTTATCAGTTTTATCACCGATACGTCGCTAGCGTTCAGATCTGGTTGGAAATTAAAACAATAATTTCGCTTATTTTTTGATACCTGAATTTCAAACGCTTAATTCGAGCGCTAATGGCACTGCAGCAAACAACGCCGGTGCTGGCTAACAACGACAAACTCTATTTTCTGCTCTCTGTTATCTCCGGACTCTCACATGAATCATCCCTCAATGTCTACTTGACACAAAGCTGAATAGCTAATCTGGTAGCGTTTTACCAATAACAGCAGTGGTAACATTACGGAACCGATGACGGCACGCCGTTCCAGTAACTGTAGTAGTCGGAAAGCTGAATGCCAGCTATAGAAGCCACTTATCGCATTGTCTTAGAGGCAAACTGATCCACATAACAACAACAGCAGGTCGATGGTATAAAAGCGTCACCTCGCGTAGAGACTTGTCGCGGGGTTGGGAATTTCGCAACGAACGCACCAGAGCAGCAGAAATGGCCGAATTAACCAATGAAAAACACGTCGCCTTGAGAGACTAGCTCAAAGTGACAAAAATTGCTTCTTTTTGTTGAAGCTGTAGTGTGCTAGTTGCCGCATCTCGTTATTCGAAATATCAGAGGGAGATGTTTGTCTGCTGCGGCCTACCCAGTGGCTGCTGGTCAGCTTGATTCTACGGCCAAGTGCCCACAATGGGAACAACATCTACTTGTCTGCGGTGCGACGGCAATGACGAAAGGTTCCCGTCTGATCTCGGACGGTGCCGATTTAAGTCGATATTGCTATTCGCATATATGATTGCCATAGCGTCTGGTGCTAGGCCCAAGCATGTTCCAAGGCACAACACTTCCGGTTTCTTACGTAGCTAACTTAAATAGCAGTGGCAGCTCGCCACCAAACGCCATAAAGAAAAAAGATGCGCGACCTCCTTATCGTCATCAACTTATCCGGCGGTCGGCATCGCGTATCGGCAATTGCACCTTGTCAACGCTCCTCGATCATGACTGCTTGGTGTTGCTAAGGTATACCTCGAAGTTTAGATTTTGGCCAGTCGCAACAGATATACGAGCGAAAGAAATGGAAGGGACGCCGCAAAAAAACGCCAGCGTAAATCACACGCCCGCCCAAGTATTTGCCCTCAAACCTCTTTACAGCGCTTCCAAAACGTTGCGACTTGAGGAATTGTCACAATGACATACGCGAACCCTTTAGATTGTTGCGGTTCGCCGAAAAACTGAATGGTGCGCTTACAGCAGTTGAAGACGATGCTAACGTATCGAAATGATCTTTCTGTCGACAATGGACAACAACAAGGAAAATTGACAGTTATTGTCGTGACACAACCATGGGCAATGGACCTTCCGGACGTCGAGAAGCCTACGCTGTTCTGCTACATGAGTCGAAACTGCTCAATTCGTGGAACGGTACTGGTAGTCGAACGGGCCTATAAACCGACGTTGCACGCAGGTGCAAATCGCCGTTCATTGTTATTGCTCATGTTTTTCTGTCTTTTTATCTCTGACTCTTGCGTTCGCTAGCTAATTGACTGACCTAGCAATTAATCTGCCATTTGACGGACTAGATGTTCTGTACGGATGTCAGGGTTAGCTAAACAATATACGCTTGGTCAACAATGGCTGTACCTATAGTTGGTCGCTCTAAACACCTGTAGCTGCAGATCATGTGTTAGGCTTGTCTGTATTAGGTCGCGGTCTACATGGTAGTAATAGTTGTAGTGATAGTATGTGGAAGCCCAATAAACCTCATGTGAATGAATAATCCTCGTATCAATAGTGTGTTGAATTTAAGTTACGTTTGTACGGTTTGCCTTGCAAGCTTTTTAGAATGCTGCTGTTACTGTTACTTTCGCGGCGATTGGCCCGTCCGCCGATAAACGGAAAGGGCTTTGAAAATAGGGAAAGGCTTTTTTTCAAAAGCTCTTCTCTGTCTGGACCGGCAGCGATTGTGCCGAATGCCATGACAAGCCCGACTGTCAAAGTCACACGCATACATAGTGCTGCTTCTCCAGCTGAAACGGCTGAATGTCCAGACGTTAGAAGCGTGCGCGCCCGACGGCCTGGCCGTCTATCCAGATGACACTAACTGGATTATCAGTTGTAACAATCGTTGCAGCTGTGATACCGACCAGTTTGCTTGTTTCAGAAGAGCTGTTACTTTCTGTTTAGCTAGAATGGAAACTGGATAGTACAGATAGACGAAGTAGTTCTCGGACCTAACATCGAAGCTGCCTTAGCTTGCCTTTTCGTCAAGTCGCCAATCGTCTATCTCAATTCACGAAGCACAGGCTAAATCTAAATTCGCTATCTGCCACGAAATGCCGCATGTAATTATTAGGGCAAATCGATCGGTGCTTTGCTTGATGACTGTAACCAATTCCAATTGTCGAAGGTCGGTCGGAGGAAGAAATGGACTTGGAATCAACTTTTAAGTCGAACAAAGACTGCTAATCGTTTATCGAGTGGAAGAGGATAAACAGTGTACAAATGTAACATGTTACAATGACGCGGATCTGAACGATAACGGATAGCTTCATAGTTCATTTAATAGGAATCCTTTTCCGTCCTGGGCACGCTGTCCCATCAAGAAACGTCCATTAGTATTGATGCGTTTATTTAAATAAATCGTTTTGTTCAGTAGTTGTTTATTCGAGGTGAATTGTCTCTGAACACGTCAGCTTTTATACAGCGAGTTCGTGCTTGCTGGTCGCTTAGTGACTTCAACACGACTTATTCCTTCGACAATACGCCGTCGCGACTAGGCCGTTAGTTACGCGATTGTAGTCGTAAGACAACTGTTATTACTATGAAGGTGTGTTCATCAGAGTAGGATAATAAATACGGTGTATCACAACGGAGGAAGAAACGTACCGGCTACGGCATTTAGGCACGATTCGGATGCCATCGTCTTGGCGATCTGATGCCGCACGAACGTCCGAGTAAGTTCAACAGACTTATATATCGACAGCAAACACGTATAATACGTTGACATCTATGGCCGCCGACGGCACCGGCTCCGCTCGTATGTAAAAGCTGCTTACACGGCTATTTATTTAAGTGCTGATTGCTTACGAATGCTATTACGGCAAAAATTATAACTCTGAAAACAAATTTATTCGTTTTGCCCCTATAGACCCATGGCTGGCCGAGACTATGATGTTGTCTCCTAACGTTTGCCTGCACATTTCAGTTAAATGCATCGATAACTGAACAGTCTCTGAATATGACAGCCCAAGTGTAAAAATGTCTTTATTAAGCACGCTAGTATCGTTCCCGCTGTCTATGTATGCGTGCGGTTATACAATGGATTTGCTTTCGACGCACACAAACATTTGAATATAACTAAATAGAAAACACTACCAGCAGTAATATAAACAGGAGATGGCTACCGTCACTTGTCGAGTTGTGTTTACATGTATCTAGGCATGGTATAGTTCTATTAGGAGACTAATAGTGCAGGACGAATGAACGGAAAAAGCTCTAGCCAGGCAAGGCGTAAATAAAGTCACGGTAGACGATGTGTTACATCTTTTTCTTTTTTAGCTTATTTGACTCCGGAGTGGTCTTCTGTGCCATAGACGTTTTCGTCGTCCGATAGGCATCAACGTTCCGGCCTTCGAAAGCGATACGGTCACAGGCCCCAGCACTAGTACCGTTACGTGGTTGAAATGGAAGGTAGCGATGCGTTACAACTATCCTTCGAAAGCCGAATAGTCTGATGGCTGAACGATAGTTTTACGAGAGTTGTTGCGCTCGTCGCCAAACATTCCCACAATGATTTTTATATGAGAGCTGTATTTGTGTTAGTTTTTGTTTTAGGGTAGATGCTAGGGTGAGTACTGCCGCATGCAGACAGACAAAAACAATTGTTGTATCTTCCTACTGACAAGAAACGGGAAATACGCCAGCAGAAGTAGCTATCAAAGTTCGATTGTTTTTTTATTAGTTAACATAAACATACAGCGGCGCTGGATAAAATAAATGCAAAGGGCAGGTGCTTATCTAAGCTAGCAGTCGAGTCAACGACTATACCCATACTCCCCAAAACGTTTCCATCGCACTTATGTTACATTGAATTTATAAGCCGTCAAATTATGATCAGGGAAAACAGTGCTACGTCTGCAAAATGGCACGCAGACAAATAAGATGGGAGGTTTCTCCTAGGAAATACTTCTACATATGGTGCAGTGCACTGTGCTTTTGTCTTTGGATTGAAAATTTCATGAAAACTCAGAACATTAGTTAATCAGAAGAAAGTTAAAGAAAACCTCAAAGAAAACCCCAACATACAATTTACAAATGAGAGCATCGTAAGTGGCCACTGTGAATCATTCCAGATTAATAACTCCAGTGTATAGGTTTTCGGCTGTGCTTAAGTAAAGAAATAACGACTCACTATCTCGATAAACGGCAAAGCACGAATGAAAACTAGGCGTAAATGACAGTTAATTTGAGGTTAATGAAGGAGATATTAAAATATAGGTATATCTATGAGAAAGTAGTATTTAAAGTATTGATTTCCGCGGTATCTGTCCGGCCCTCGTAATGTGCGGATGCTGAGGAAGTACCGGCGGAGCCTTTTGCGTCGTTGTTGTAAACTCGCTTGCTTATACAGGGAGTGACATGCATCATCTCTGGAGATGGTGCATCGGCAGGAAAAAAGTAGAAAATCGAATAGTCGCTGGCGTGTCACCTATGAGGTTACTGCAAGCCACTGTGACGCCTTACGTGTAATGGAAACGTAAATAGACACAGACTATGCCATGACGTCTCAGTTTATTTCGATCTGATCGTCGGCCTATCGTCTCATCCGTTTTCGTGAGTTCACTTATTTCTCAGGCATACAAACCTTCAGCCGCTGGTATCCTTTGCAACTACGTTTGGCGGGTTCTCTCACTAATGCTGATGTTGCTGCCGTCTCCGTGTTGCTGCTGTTGTTGTTATAACAATGAATCGGCACCAGTTTTACCGTAGCCCAGCCAGTTGGCCCTGCTTGGCCGGGTCGAAGGGTGCGGACCGTGATCTGCGCGAGCCGGTGGCGCGGGACGACGTTTTGCTCATACAGAAGCCCCAAGAGCCATCCGCTCGTCTGACTATCGTGTTCGAAGTAGTCGTCTGGCACATACTCTAGCATGGCTATAAACGCGCACACAACTTGCAGCATTATTATGGTCGCAGGAGACAACGGAAGCAGGGACACGATCAATTAAACATAGACATGTTACTGCCAACTTCACGTATACATGTTAGTAAAGAAGTAAGATCATAGGAGCAGCAAGAAAGTCTAAATCATCTAGAATCATCATCGTTGTCCGTGGATCATATGTACGTTGTGGCAACAAGGTACCTGTTGCGCTGTCTGTCCACGACAGGACCAGTCAGGCCAACAACGACGGCGACGATAGTGACAGTATTGCATGACAGCATTGCAATATGGTATACATATCGAAATTTAAAAGTCGATTGGTTGCATAAGGACGACACAGCCGGTGTACTTGTTTGCTTATTATTTCGACTGGTTTTTATTTCGAATGTTTTGTGCATTTAGTCCTGTTTATACGAAAGAAAAGGGAAAAGGAAGTTGCAATTAATAGTCCACTTACCGATTCGCTCAGGCTAGAGGCACGAGAAGCAAAGTACTGTTACAACTCTCCAGCTAGCACCAAAACGTTTTTCTTCCTTACCATCTGCATTTGCCGTCCGTTTATAGTAATGGCACCTACCGTCCAGGTGTGACAAACATGGACTTCAGCGACTTCTGCGATGGTCGGTTAGTCATTCAAGTGACTCATAACTCAAGGGTAAAGTGAGCTTTTGACAAAAGTGTAAATTGTAGAAAAAAAGAGAGCTAGCTATCTATGTATCGTTCGTTTCTAATAGTATGTCTGTGATACTGCTACTGTTAATCAGTAATAATGATAGTGGCAGTATTAACTATTAGAAGCCACATAGTAATTGATGTTACTACTGTTATTGTTACTTTTATTTAGGCGGCCACTGGCAGTAGTCAAGTAATAACACAAGCCTGTGTCTTCCAAGTACTGGTGTCAACATCAAGCAGGAAGCTGAGTCAAATGATTAGACTTAAGTAGGATGTATCAGGTTGAAGCCCTGTCAATCTCTGTCTGTTTCAAATATAGATTTATTGTGTGTCAGGATTCATACCGTTCGATTATATTAAAATGTTCGGGTTGACTTGCCTATGGTTATCAGCAAAGTAAAAAAAAAAGGTACAAAAAGGCTCGCTCTGCTTGGCCTACTAGATAAACATATAAATGGAGATTTTATAATATTATGCACTGTAATTTTCATTGTATTTAAGTAAAGATTAGTTTTGAAAGCATCTGTACGATTAATTCGAACGATGCCAAGCTTCGCACCAGAAAACGCTAATAACAGATCTCGTTTAGCGAGGGACGAAACGTTCTGTTTTTGCGACAAGAAAAGTGCCTTTCTTGAGGCGTCTTGAGACAATTTTTAATTGATATTGTACTGTTTTCGCCCCATCCCGTACAGGGTTCGTATGTTTTTCAATAACATATAGCGTCTATTCACACGCATGTGTGCTTCTTAGTAATAATACATTCCTTTACGACCCTATGTAGGGATATAGATAGGCGGTTTCCGTTTATTATCTGTCTCTTGGCAAGGTTAGGGCACGCTCTGGATGGCGGGACTCATCTGATGCTTACCTCTCGCTAATTTCCAAGTAACCATATTTAACGTGTCTGAATTACTTTTATTATATTGCATTATAGTGTGAATGTATCAGGTAGCTGTTTGTCTTCTTATCTGTCTGCCAAATCCATGTCTACCAAAACGGTAACCTTAGACAGTAGAGGAACAGGGTTAGGTCTACGCAAGTGGCTACCGCAACCACGAGTAGTAGAGTAGTCTAAGTACTTGTTGTTGAGCTTCTGTCTATTATAGACTTCTGAATAGTCCTGCATTCATTGCAATTATTCGGTTAGGAGACGCATGTTTGCCAGAGTTCATAGACAGCACCAATGTAAGGTACGTCGCCGTATGAGGCTACGGCAATATTAGGCATCGTCATCGTCAATATTATTAGCATGTACAGTCGGCCATATTGGTTATTGCTCAGATTCGTATGTCTCCTAAAGAACTATCGAACAGACCTGTCATAGAAGTGCCATTACCTTCCATGGTTGTTAGCATAACCTAGGAAGCCGCTATGAATGTCTGTGCGCTGTACGTGCGATTTCGTGAGTCTGCATGACAAGACAAAATACTCTGTTTGCTAATCGATTACCCCGCTGAGCCACCGAGCAGCGACGCGGTTTTGTAGAAATTCCGTCGACAGAAACGGATTAAGGTACTAGATGAACGGCAACGCTACAGTGAGAAGTAAGCAGATCCAAATATTATAGAACCGCATGGGCCAAAATAAAGACGACCTAGATAACAGAATACTAAACTAATATCCGATAAAACACTGAAACGAAGTAATCAGTAAATATCAGTGAGATTTGAGAACCAATCTCTTGATTGCTAGAACAGCCTATGTATGAGATTACGACTAAGGGAAGACAATTTTATTGACTGATTATCAAATTTTTCATGGTGTCATTCTAATACGCTTGTTAGAAGGATAATTGATCACACCTGTTGTCCTTAACAATTATTAAATATATTTTTGGTCATCGGTATTGGGAGCATCGTACGTTTCATGTATTAAGCAACAAATTTTTTTACGTGTTTTCGGACGGAACGGTCAATGCTGGAATTTCATTCAAGTCAAAGAACGTAGCTTGGGTACGAGCAGTGCAGCTTTCGCAGGTGTTGCCGACATGCGGCATAGTAAATCGATTTCACAGCCCACATCGAAAAAGATCTTGCCAAACGATCTAGCCCCGTAATCAGCGACTATGTATCATATTAGATTTCTATGTCTGCCCCTGTTTTTTCATGAACGGCCACTCTCAAATTTTAGCCCTACTACACTACTTTTCTAGCTGGCAGCGTGCCATCGGGACTAACTCTTTGATACAGAGTAGGAAAATTATGATTATTCAAAAAACTCATACCTTACGCGCAAACGTTTTCAGACGCGTCATGAGAAGAGCATACAAATATTTACTAAAAAAAAAAAAAATAGAAATATTAAGCTTCCTTTTACGCTGTTTCTGATGGTGTACACTTGTTCTTCTGGGGCTGACCAGTTGACATTTGCTACGCTATGCTACCTACTTGCTGCAATAGGAAAAGTAACAGACTTTCATATCGAAGCCCCCTAGAACGGCAGGTGCTTTACTTATACAGCAGTCGATTCGGAGGGGACATTAAATCGCAGCGATTTATACTTAATATCAAACATTTCCTAAATTTTAACACAGATTCGACACAACAGTATTAGTGGTCGCAACACTGGGGTAGTGTTGGGGGCACTGCTAGAAACGATAAAGGGTTTCATTGATGGGCTCGTCCCCACATCAAGGCCTTCGCTAGAAATATACTGAGCCTAACACAGGAGTCCACTTCCTAGTAATTAGTAGTTAAAAGCGACTCATTCAACGGTTCTAGTGACGTTGATTCGTTTTATCGGATAACGTCAAAAAATTTGGTTCAGGACGAAAAAATTGTGTCAAACTGCTGTTATCTTAAAAAGGCTATTGTCCTAAACATTATTCATTTAAAGCGTCTTTCAGATACAGTCATATTAAGTTAAGTATGCATAAAACCTTTAGTTACTTGATAAATTGTAATTAATCTGCAAAATGGATTAAAAGTTTGATATTGCGCCCTACGCACGAAATCTGCGTATTCTAGTTCCGCAACGAGTGATTAACATGCGCTAACTTAAAGTTGATAATCGTCTTCACCATCTGTAACTAAATGTTGTAGATCTCTCCTCCTTATTATAGCCTAGTTTTTATCCTAGCCTAGTTTTAACCTTTTTGCAAAATTTCGGATCATAGATCATTTTTTTCATATATACTTTTACCTGTGATTATACTTAAGTAACGTCGCGGTGCTTCGTGACATAGTTCGAATACTTTTCAATAATTTGTGGCAATAGTAGACCACACAGCGGTACCCGTATCAAATACACTTTTTGGGGGGGAAGAACGTGTTTCCTTGAGTGCCTGATATTCATGGGGAACGCAGCGCGATCTGAATACACTTGAATATAGGTTACGTTCGTTGCAATACACGGCCGATGGGTGCTTTAAATGGAGACAGAAAGCTATAAATATTTATCAATGAAGTTATGTGTTATGTTAAGATGTGCCCATTTACTTCGGTGCTCGATGGGAAAACAATAGACTCTCTCTCTCTCTGTCTTTACATATATATAACTTTGTATAAATCCTGTATAAAATAAACAAAATGTTGTTATATTTTTATTTACCCTTTGCACATGATGGTTAAGACAACGTATCAGTGGTAGTACCTTTAGGCCATAATAGTCTATAATCTATAAATTATTAGGTAGGCTTCGCTATTCAGCCAAGTACATAAGTGTTTCACGTATTACATGAAGGTTTGTGAAACCAATTTATTCAAGGTCACGTTCGCGTCCAGACCAAGAAATCGTCCGAGCGGCAGGCACTTTAATCGCTGCTTAAGGATTGCATCTTTTTCTTTTTTGTTTGAATATTTTCACGCTAACCGCACGGTCTCATTAATAAATTCGTTTGTTAAAAGTCTAAAACAAAAACAGTTTCTAATTTCCCAAAAAAAAAAAAGAAACGTTTCTAAACGTATTAATCGAATCATTAGACCAAATACTATCACTTCCTAGGATCTCTGCTGAACAGACATTTATCAGTATTAACAGGACACCCACTTTGAAACGATGCTTTCCAACTATCTTATTTTATTTGCGGGGCAGTAATTAGAATGCATAAGATAAAAACTATTTCTATAAAGACTCTTTGTCAGCCAGCAAAACAGTAGGCGGTGGTTTTATGCCCACCTGTAGCTAAATGCTATTGAATACTAAAGTTATAGTTCAACGATTGTATTACTACAAACGAGCATTAACAATGAGATGAACTAGTATGTCGTATAATCTAAGTAAACATTATAAGTGTTCTAAATGAAATACATTTACCTTATCGTAGAGCAGACTTGCCTTGTTTTGAAAACATGGCTTTACTGCCAATAGACCAGCAAAGGTGAATGCGTCCTTTTACGTCCGTGGTTATTTCGAGTGGCTAGATCTCGGCCTGCAAAGCCCTCCTCGAACAAGCCCATAGATTTCACATTGATTAGCAAATAAACAAATTGACACTGACACCATGGCAGTATCGGCCGACTTACGGTCACCGTAAGTGAGTGGAATAAAGCATAATAACCCATCCACCCTAAATAGAGTGAGCGTGTTTGCCCTAATGATCTATTTTTTTAAATTGCATAATTATTGGAAATATTTTATAATATTAGTGCACGTGTACGCATAGATCAACGTGGTGACGCCACACAGCGTACTACGTCCACTGATAACCATTACAATATATTTCAACTAATACGGGAGTCTGCGTGAGGTCGAATAAAGAACATGCTACCGATTCTTACACACGATACTGGCATCTTCCCAAAAACAAAAGCAGCCCGAACAGATGTGGTATTTAATGGTATGGCTATGATGTTGCTGGGGTAGAAAGGACGACTATGAGACAGGCAGATATGGACATGCAAGCTGCGAGCACTCAAACGGTAGAAAATAGAAAGAAATGAAAAGTGCGTACATTGAATCGATTCGATCGTGTCCGCGCAGTTTACCATACGTTAGACGGCTGCGGTTTGTGCCTATTTCGATGTCAACTAGTTCTAGAAATGCTGAACGAAATACCGCAGAGTTACCCCGGCGACTGACTTTCTGATCGACTGCAAACGTTACCAGTAGCAGCACAAGATGTAACGATTATCTGTGATCAAGCACAATCGATAAACGCGCAAGATGGCGCTACGATCGTTGTAAGTAAGCTGGCTGAGTAACTGTTCGACAATCGGGTAACGCTGAGCGGAACGGAAGCGACATCATAAGCTTTTCAATGGTCATCGAACAAACGCCGCTGTACGGGTAGACACTACGATGTCTATTAACGAATTAGTCACTGCTTTGAGAGGCCAATCTCTGCGTGACACAGTTAGTTAAATGTAACGACAGTTCGGTAAACGTGGTCCACAGTTCTTTGTTTTCAAGAACGACGTTGTCTGTTTCGAATCGTAGAAGAGAGATAACCGTGTACGACTGAATAGCCCACAGTATCAATCAGGATACCGTGACAGGATTTGGCAGCGACGGTGTTTTCAAGGTGAAAGCCAAAACAGGATGTTCGTATCGGAATATCCTCCATCAAAACGTAAAAATCTGTAATTGAAACCCTATCGCAATAAGTAGTCCATGTCTGAATGTGATAATACGTTATTCGATAATTTTGAAATGTTTTGTTGTTCCTTGCGCTCAGACAGAGTCGCCTACATATGCGTTTTGTTTCTAAAAACTTCTCTATCGAATCGGACAAGTTACCACTGTAACAGCCTTGTTCGTTTGTACGCTAAATGCCTCGAAGCAAGTTAAAGCGTGATAAGCTAAACATCCCCTCAGCTTCGTTGTAACTTCGTTGTAGTTACGTGCCCGGAATGGTCCTCGTGCTATTGTAACGAGTACCGCTGTCGTTGTCATCATAAAACAAAAAATCAAATTGCTTAATTAACACGCTTCAGTTATGTTCTACAATTTGTAGGTAAGCGTTCATCATCTCAACCCAGTTAACTCCGCAGACGTCATACGCTTGATGTGTTTTTTTTTTCGTGTAGGACCTGTGTATTTAGTGATGAGGGAACAGACGAAATTGCGACTAGTCATGAAATTGCCACCTTCGAGTGGCAAGGAAACGCAATGCGAAATAGCCGAAGCGTCTGCTTTGTGTGTTCTTGCCCCCTTCGCCCCATACTACGGACGCATTACCACCGAGGTTCAAAGGGCTATCCCTGGTATTAGCGCGTGAATCCAATGCTTTTACGGGCAGTTCAGCTTTTGTTGACGATGCCACGTGCACGGCACCAAACGAAATGATGAGTGTTCGTCCACTTGACAATGGCTAAGTGGAAGGTGACGACACTCAAAGTCCGACTCAAATAACAGCGCCTGACAGGTCCAGCAACAAAAGTCGTCGTGACGTCTGTTCAAGTCAAAGTAATTTGCGACGATCCTAACTTTACTATAGCAGAAATCGGTCAGAGTGACTTATCTAAATAACGTATTTTGCCTGCCATTGCAAACCCTAACCGCCGAAAAAAAGGACGCAGACTATTGTGCATCTCGTAGTGACGAATCGCTTTTGTGCGAGATGCACATCCGTCCGTGCCTCCGGTGTGGTAAGACTTATTGTTGTTGTCAAGGCAAGAAAATTTCTCAAGTGCTGCTTTTTTTCTAGTTAACATTGTTGGTTGATGCCGCCTTCACGTAATAAGATATCGGGTGTATATTACTTTGTCGTATTATCATACTGACCTGTAGTTTAAGGCTGCCCTGTCGGGATCTGCAGACACACGCTATACGTTAACTAAACAGATTACGTTGCTGTACCCGTAACGATATCGACCAAAAACCTATCTTCATTGTATAACAGCCCTTAAAATTAGACGCGGACCTGACTCGTCATGAGTCAGGTCCGTTTGAACTATCTGAACCTATATTATATACTGCTATAATGAATACGATTTAGCTAGACGTCAGTGTACCTCGAAGGGTCGAATTGAGATTCAGCTTTATGTAGATTCGTCGATAATAGAAAGAGGCGTTAAAATGCATTGCTGGCTCTTCACTCTGACTGTACAGCGTATTATTCATAATAAAATCACGAAATCGGTCCTGGTGTGACGAGCAATTCGCAGAAATAGAAATCGCGTATAGAAATATAATACCAAGATAGAAGCGGGGTCTCAATACTGCTATGCTGAAGTAAACTGAAGCTCCGTGGTGAACATTTATCCTTGTTTCCCTGTTGGATCATCATTAACAGCAATACAAGCACGTTTATGTGGCGACGATTACATAATAAAAAAAAAAAATATGTTATTATCTGTTATGTTCAATGCTTATTAGCGCTAGCTTTGAGTCTGTGTACCACCGTTCATTGTACAAATCTATTCTTGCAGATTGAAGGCTGTTCAAACAGATTGACCCTATCTGGGACAAAGGGGTTAAATGATTATTGTACAAATTTGACAAATTTCTCTCTCACGATCCCAGCTCATCGAGCTCTTCCCCTTATATATACGTTGAACGGCAAATAGTATATGTATGTCGCTAGGCGAAAAGAGTCTGGGAAAGATTTAAGAAATGTAGCCAGAAACTACAATTGCTAAATTCTAGAGTATTCAGTTCTTATGCTTTCTAGTACGTAGGGAAACGCATGTAACACGTTGGGGTCGGCCGATCGATCACATTGGAGATCCTAATGGTTCTCAGCAGTGGATTCCGCGTTTAGTCACGAACTAGTCCTAGAAAAAGCCTTAGAAGCAATATCAATTTATTACTTACTAAATAATGCCATCGCCGAAGCATTTAATATCTGCAGTCGTGTTAAATGACAGTTCGTCAAACGATCTTGAGGCCAATATGTCATGAGCGGCGGTATGTTCCTTTAAAGTTGAATTTTTCTATGAATAGTATATGAATCTATATCTTATTCGTGCTTCAATGTTCGAGTAACCTAACCAACAAAGTACTTTTGAAAACAATTCAGCGAAACCCACTTATTCTGGCCGTTTGACCTCTGTCTGTTGACCACTTATTATGTGACTTCTTTTGTAGCTTTCATAGTTGACAGACTAAATGTGTTATATCTAAACACCTATTAAGTACTTGCCTTTAAACACCGAAAAGTGCGTGAAAAATGTTTGCATTGTGTGGATAATCAAATTGACTGGCTTTGATAAAAAGTATGCTGTATCGAAGTGTAACCTGTTTTCGATCGTTGCGTATATCTGTCGTTCTATTTGTTTATAATCGCAGGATGCTGCTGTGGTTGTATGGGTCGGATGCCATTTGCGACCTTAATCGCAACGCTCATGTGCTGCGCGGGGGTTGGCGTGTTCCTGTTTGCGATGCACCGTGGACTCACTGCAACGATCAAAATGTTCGAAGTCGTGTTCCAGTACCGGATGTTGGGGTACGCTGTTTCTTTTCTCTCTCCGTTTTTGCGCAATATCGAAATAGTGACAAGAATAATTTCGAAGCTTTTTTCTATCGCTATTGTATTTCACTAGCAAACAATGTTATTACGCATTTCGATGCCTAATAGCATTATAAACCGCTAGCATAGATAAATTCTATCACGATCAATTTCGGTCTGTATTCCCATAAATTTGTATAGGATATTTGATTGGGAAACATGAGGTAGACACCTCGTGTACGTTCGTCGAGATAGAGGTAGTTGCTGGATTCGAAATGTATCTTTGAACCTTATAGAGTCGTTGAGTATTGGTCGAAATATTTTATTTGATAAACTAGCTTCAGAAGAGCCTAACACTAACGTCTGCGTTCAAAATTTATCTCTACAGGGTATGAATAAGCACAAATCTAATATACGACCATAGATCTAACTAGAACACCTGTCGTCCATAATAACAATAACTCCTGTAAATCTTTTTAACAATAAAAGCATTAAACAGTTAAGCCACTAGGCACTTCCGACTCACCATCGTCTTGCTGAAAATCGAATCATTCTATTAACTAGATTTATTATAGAACAGGCTTCTTTATCAAAATGAGCCAACGCAAATGTGTCAATTTTTTGCCTCTTGCAATTTCCTCAATGGCTTAGATTGTACTTTTTCTTCATTCTTTTATCCTGCGTTTTCAAGCTGCCGCTCTGCACGCACACATACACATACACACAATTACACATACGCACACAGCCTATCGCACCGCTGTCTAAACCTTAGAATTCGTGCGGTTGTTCTTTTGTGATCTTGCGTCGTTACATTTTCTCTATTTTGTCGACTTCGTCCGCTTAACTTGATCCCCTTGCATCCCACTCCACGCTGGCCAACCGGTAGAACGACACACGTCAGGTGAGTTGCGTTTGTCTAGGTTTCAGGTCAAGAAAGCAAGACATTTTTCAAAAAATGTCAGCTGTACCGAAGATGAGCATTGATTCTCCTACAGAGTTTAAAATGTAGCTGTCAACCCACGCGTGAGCTTATCGTATATCCTTTCCGTTACGGAGTAGAAAAGGCCTTGTGTGTATATAACCATTCCCAGTGGCTAAAGTGCTTTGGGAAGGCTTTCATTTAAGTCTCATTTTAGTAGCGCGTTGCTTCTATTTCTTATCCGCTGTAGCTGGCCAACAAGCTCTTACTTGAACTGAATGCGCTTTATTAAACGAAACAAGAGTGGTATACAAAGTATGATTACTTGTTTTATACTGCCATCGGTAGCATTTTATTACACTATAGAGCACAAAGTTCACCATATAACTAACAAATGCTAACTGCCGCTTGTTGAACCTGAGCTTTGTGCGCATATCCAGGACGTTAGCGGGAGACTGCCTAGTCGGAACATAATCGCTTCTATTACACACACATATATGTATATGGATCCTGATAATCTCTGGTGGCTACTGTCATATGTCTAGCTAAGAAATGGTTAACATACAATATAACCCTATAACTCGTCGAACTGCAAAGATGACTCCCTAATAGTGTTTAAATTTGACGCTTTTAACATCGACACACTCATATCGCATTGTCGTTCGGGGATCGTCGCATAGACTCCAAGACCTTCAAGTAGGTTTTATCGCAGTCGGAGCTGGAATGGGTATGCTGGCGCTTCTGATCCTGCTGATAGGCTGCCTGAGCACCGGTTCGACGCGGACCTCCGTCTACAAGGACTGGAAGGCGAGAGCGGGAGGTCGGTTCACTTGCATTTTCCTGATGACCTTTACGTATTTACTTAAGGTAAGCAAAGTATTCTATTTTGCATTACCATTCTCAAAAAAATAAGATGGAGTAATGATAGAAAACAGAGCTCGTTTGCAGGGTACTTATATTGCTATTTTGCATGACTATTGTTTTTACTAATAAATTGAAGCCTGCAATGAAAGATACCCGTCACCAAAGTATTTACTTAAATTTTATTACAGCTTTATTAACGACATCCACTTTCATTGTATCAAATTTATATAATTACCGTGCGCTAGTGTCAGTGCCCAACAAATATACCGTTATACTGACGAAAGGGCGCTACTTCGTATACCTGAATTATTGCAGGCCTACACTGCGTCTACATCGTGCATATTCATTTACTCTTACTTGTGTGTGTTCTTATTTTAGCTCACGTGGATATTCATCTGCGTTTCTATGGCTATCATATCTTTTGTATTTTTCTGCTGGACGGGTATGTGTAATCGGCTTAAGCCCACAAACCTTGACCTCAACAAGCAGTGCATCGATCTCAGACAGTTTGATTTCCTCCTGCCTGAGGTGTCACGTGAGCATCAAAACATCTGCAATGAAGGCAAAAAGAAAGAGTTTTGCCATGACTACGTAAGTACCATAGTACTAACTGGGTCATACGAAGATTTTCATGGTACCAACTAATAGAGCTAGCTACAACGAATCTATGATAAAGTGACATAAATCGGCTATAATATGAAAACTAATTGAGTATGTTCGTTCCATCGGGAAATATTTTTCACCGTTGATTTTTTCCTACCTCTTCTTTCTCGTGCTTTGTTCTATTTTTTTTTCAGGTGGAGAGCGCGTCGCTCATGTATTATATTGCTACCGGGGCCGCTGTCGTTGTCCTGATCAGCCTCATTCATTATCTCATGTGTTTGTCGGCCAACTATACGCGCATCAAGGACCAGGCCAAAATCGCGGACTTGCAGATCCTTAAAGAGTTGGACGAGAACGAGATGGGGCCCCTTGGGGCAAAGGGAAATGTTAGCAGATACTGATGAAAACAAGCGGGCAAGAATAACAGCAACGATAATACTAATTACATCCACCACCGCAAGACCGCTGTAAAACAGGCAAAAAAAAAATCATAAACACATTCAGCATTACACCCATTTAGAAAAATAAGTAAGTAATATTTTATGGTGCGCTATGAATCAATGTTGCGCGCATGAAGATCGATCATTGACAGACGTCTCTCATCTGCAACCATATTCGTTGTCTAGGCTACAATCAGCATCAAGTAATTACTACCATTTTTGTCATGCATTGTGCGCATAGATATTTATTCGCTTGCTAATCCAAGTCAATGCCCTGGCACGTCGAAGATTCGTGATACGGAGTACAGGGGGTGACAGTCATACTAAGCCACTGCGGTTGCCACTGTGTATAAGTGAACGAACGGCGCAGTGTCCTTTATTCAGCCAACAATCAATTCATCAACATTCTGATAGCAGCATATTCGATCCCTGATCACGAACGGTCACGTTTATTCCTTCCTTGTTCATATCATCTAACTGATGCATTTCTATTGCATAATTGGAAAACATACTATACTACTTTATAAACTTCCACTCGAGGCGTCATGTATCTGATTATACTAGCATTCTGCTTTATGTCGAATCGGACAGACACGTTCCCGCACAGACAGGAACGTTCTACTCAGATCACAATATGTAGTACCAGCGGTAATAGGTGAAGACAACCCTTATTATCCGGCGTAATTATGAAAAATTACAGAAAAGAAAAAGGAATAGTGCTATTTTTGTAATGTCACCTGATTTGGCAGCTATATATGATAATCACCACAACAACAACAACAACAATGCTAGTTGTTGTTGTTGTTGTTAGAATTACGTGTAAAAATAACCCTTGTCGTATCCAGAGGTGGCTGACAAGAAGGAAATCCACTGTTCTATTAGCACTGTGGCACCGTTGCACTACGTTGCAACATTAGCGATTTTCAAAAAATTGGCAACATCGTTAGCATTTGCCCTCGTCGTCTGCTACAGTCAGTTGCAATCTAATTCGAACATTGTTTACATGTCTGCATGAACGGATATCCACGTTTTCGCCGACCAGCCCCTAAGTAGACAGTGCAAATATGGTGAATAACAGCTACAGAGGTAAACATACAACAAGCAAAAGTTGTTTCGCTCATGTCGTTTTCCAAACCGTTTTACTGATACCAGGACGATCCTGAACCGCAATACAATGATCGTACAACGCCTCGAAGGTCAGGTGTGGCAGATATTAGGTTGAAAGATATTTTTCCAGCCCAAGCAGTGCAAGACCACGAACGTCTCCTCACGACTATTATAATCTAGACGCCGAATTTTCTCTGGCCTGTTTGTGATGTTCATGAATATAAAGGAAAAAACTTTCCGTCTCTTTGTACTATTTCAAATGGAATACGTGCTTGATAAAGAACGCTGACAAAGGTGATAAAATGCTAAACGAATGGTGCGAATAAAGATAAATAACTTTATTTACTCGCACAGATTGTGTAGTATATGTCGTTCAGCGGCGACTCGTGCTCTTTTTCAACGAGAAATTTGTCCCTCTAAGCCATCGGGTCGACCGGCGTCTATAACTGAGAATAAAAAATGCATTATTATTTATAGCGAATACTGCTCGATTTGCGGCGTCCGTCTCTAGCTCCTGTTATAAGCATATGTAGCTATAAGAATTCCATGGAGGTTGTTGCCCTTTCTTAAACGGGGTTTTAGGTCGTCAAGCAAACCTCTTGAATGATTTCGAGCCTTGCTTTTAGTACAGCCCTACGCCAATCCCAAGTAAGATTTTTTCTTGAAGAAATTGTCAATTGAGAAGCGTTTTTATGTTTTTCTTTCTCTCTCTTTCTCATATATCTATATATATATATATATATATAGGGGAAAGTTTTTGTCTATATATATAGAGATAGCGCTTGGGCAAGTAGTAGAACTGAAAAATTTCACGGCGAAACACGTTAAGATTTAAACGCTTCCCCTATCACCCTACCCGAAGCCTTCAAGTTTAATAAAGTCAGTGCATAGACGTATAAAATACCAACAATTGTAATAATCACAGATATGACAATTGCTATGGAGAAAAACATCCTTTGCTGTCAAAAGTGTTTTCCCTCTGCCTCTTTCTCTCCCTTTCCATATATACAACATAGTACTTAGTTAGCTTAGCTCTCTCTGTATACTCTCACGTACGAGTGATGGTTAGTGTAAACACGTGCAAGCGCGCGGGAAAAGGTAGTTACTGCAAAAAAACAAGCAGTTTCTCGCAAATATTACTTTCAATGGTAAATGGCCGACTGCACGCAAAAAGTTGAGTGAACATACATATATAATACTATGACAAATATGCAAACAAGGAAAGGTTATTAGATACAAGAAGTATGATTCGCGGTTCTTGTGCGCGGGGCTGAAAGTTAGAACTTCGATCAATAGCTACATTGCTAACACTGAAGGTGACCAATTTATTTAAGAAAAGTAGAGCAAATAATGGGGTGCGCCCAGAAAACCATAGGCTACTTTTAGGAGGTGCAGAGTTTTGTTGACTGAGATGCCGGTCGTGGTAGATCATTTTATGGTAAACTGTTATCTATTGCTGCCAACAACCGTTCGTCATATGCTCAACTTAACCTTTGCAGGTCCACCATCGTAGGACAAGAAAGTAACTACTATTAATTCACGCGTCCCAGAAGTTGCATCTTTTCCCAACGCATACTATTCTATTCTTATTTTTCATCGCTTGAGTCAACACGCAGTACTGAACCATACGAAAAAAGGCACATAGATATTTTCGGATACGACTTGAACGAGTCGGGCGACAGACCCTAGAGAAATGAAAGCGAATGTTAGTTAGCAGAGGGATTTATCGGCGTAAGTTGCTTCGGACCGAACATTGTTAAGTCTAGCGACGCCTAAACCCTGAGACAAGTTATATAATGTTTTATTGTACTTAGTTGTACGAAACCCATATAACTCCGAAACGAAGGTATGTAGGTATAGCTTTTGTAGACATGAAGGTAAATTGCTCTGTATCGAGCGCAGTTACTTTCATGCGAACTTCAAATGGGAAATAATTATATAATATATATAATAACATATAGTAATATAATCACACTGTAATATAAGATCCAAGGTTCAGTTCGCGGAATTATTGTCCGGGCTTGTAAACACGAAACGGGCTAGAAGAATTAGTAGCAAATATCGGAGTATTTAATAAACACGATTAAACATATACGCTGGTTGCATTTATTCCTAATACTACAATTTTACTTTACAGTATACATTTGCACTAATGTGTACGTTTTTTTACTAGCTTTTAGAACTAATGGCTTCTGGGGACCTAAACAGGCCAGCAAGCAATTATCCGAAACGTATATCTCTGGTGGTATATAGCCCTTGGGTGGGTCGGCGATCCCAACTCATTTAAATATATGCTTCTTTTTAGAAGACTATGGAGCAGGTTTTCTGTAGTGCAATATCATACGAAACGTTCTTACTTACATTCACGTTATCCTCTTAGCATGCTGAACTGCATTGAAGACTATTTGCTACGATGGTTTCATCTCGACTGTTGATAGATCGCACGCCCTAGACACCTACCCACCGCGGGAATTTCGAACACTATTGGCAAACCGCGGAACAGCTCCATACAAGTACGACTTCCAGATGAAGGAAAAAAAGTATTTGACATAAGGTCAATGACGTGAATATGCAGCATGCGGTAATATGACATACATACTTGTTTTGGCGAAAACTATGTGCACAGTGTCGACTTATATATATATAACACATTATACGAAACAAGACAGCTACTGTTTCCCACAGCAAATATCGATTCTCTGTTCTTGCACCATGGACTATTACCTGCACGCATAGTTCTATCGTCAAGAGGTCGCTTACGCACCCTAGAGGTCAGGCAGACGATTTCAGTCTCCGAAGCTGAAAAATTTTGACGTCAATGAAAGACAACCAAATCTTTCAGCTTGGCAATTCACAGTCAATTTGTGATCCTTCATCGCGAATCGGATTTTCCGTCCTTTTCTCTATACGTCTACCTCTAAGCCATTAATAAACGAATCTAGTTCACAATTGAGCTTTCCTATGTACTGTTATATATTTCGGTTAGCGATGTCGTCTCGACAGCAGGCAAAACTGTTAGTATCGAAAGCATCGTCTTCCTCGCCTTTAAATCGTCCTTCTTCGAGTTGCATCCAGCGAACAGCTATTTTACTATCTGGTCACCACGTTAGTTTAGCTTTCTTATGTTTTATCCATCTAACTGAAACGCATTTGTCTGTAGACTTTTGATGTGTTTAATGTACGCGCATTGAAACATGAACTTGATGGATACGCATGCTGCACGTTCCGTTGTTTGCATTCTACACGTTCGCATAACGTTTTAGGCCCAACATTACAATGTAGAAAAACATTCCCCTCGTGTAAACTACATGATACATTTTGGCTTGATGACGCCATGGTCGTTTAGTCGCGAGACCGGCCAAATGCAAGCCCTGTCACTGGAGTCAAGTTCTCTCTACTCGAGACTTTTGCAGGCTAACAAGTTAAAGGAGGGTAGTGTGGGGACACGACCTTAAGTGAAGCAATTCATCATTGGAGTCTTCTTTAAGGAAAGTCGGTAAGTCCTCCAATTGTGGGTCGTTACTGTTTACCAGCGCTGTAACGGTTTAACGTGTTGCACACAAAAACTGATCGTTGCAAGAAATGATGTTGTTATATAGAAAAACGTTACTCACAAGTTTCCACGGAGGGCAGTCACAGAGGAGTCAGAAACATTATTGACTTTGAAACCTCTACCACTATTGCTGTATCTGACTCATGTATGAGGTCACTCTAGCGAATACGAGCAAACGAAACGCAAGTAGTTCAATACCATAAATCCGGATTCAGCAGGTCGATAAGGTTGGCAAATTGTTTACTGGGTTTATAACACTCGTTATGTTGTTTGGAAGACAACTTATGGTTGTTTCTTTTCTAAAACGGTCATGTCTTATAGATACATGGAAAGCTCTTTTCTTGCTTCATAAGTCCATGATGGCTTAAGTTCAGGTCATGCAATTTGCATTTCTAAAAGAGTACATTCGGTGACAAGAAACACCATCGTCGATAGTTACTTGTCTTGCACCAAGCACGGCATGCTTACTTAAGTAGAGCTTTAACGAGGACTGTTTCGACTCACCCCTGAAGAAAGAAAACTATGGAAGAAGCCTGCATCTTTTACCTGCACTATTTTCCTTGCATGCAAAACCAATTTCCTGGACTACTTCTACAGCTTTTTGAGACCAGCGAAAAACTGGTACCTAAAATTCATCTCTTTTTTAGCCGAGAGTCCCATATTTAAAATCTAAACTAAGGGTAAAATTTAAAGACAAAACTTTGCAAGCTAATAAAAGACATCGCATACAAAAACAACCTAATACCTACTAAATGTTCGACCTTGTAAGCACTATGGGTACTCTAAAATACAATCTACACTCACAAAGCGGAATATCGAAATCCAATTTATTTCGAACACACTCGTACATTAGCAAAATTACCCAGAAGGAGCACGGGCCATGAGCCTTAACTAAAAAAACGTCTAAGGCCGACTTTATACATTAAACGAATCTTAATTAGAAATTCATAAAGAACTGACTTAACGGCAGAGAGGCAGTCCAGTTAAACAGGGCGTACTAACTAGTTCGTAAAAGTGATGTTGAATCGAAGTGGAGCTTCTAGAGTTAGAAGGGTATGGAATTTTATCGAGAATTAGTCCTTAAACTTAGCGAACTTCTATATAAGTTCGTTAATAGTACTCTTCAGACGCTCGCAGGACTCTAGCCTTGCTGACACTGACCTCTTATCCTTAACTTCAGCTACGCATCTTTCTATGTTACTACAGCAGTGTGCAGAATGGCAGGTGCCTCCTACTGGCTCCCGGCAAACTGGGCTAAGCTGCAAATATTGGTTCTGTCATACCCAGTTTCTCATAAGTTGTATTTAATATAGCCGCCATCTGTTCAAATATTTAGTCAGATTTGCTGGCAACATATTAAGGTCAAGGATATTGCGTCAAGCTTGTCGTCTTGGCCACCTTGGCCGTTGTTCATTACGCCTTCTGGTGACTGCTAAGAAACAAAGTCTTGAAACGATCATTTAATCCTGTTATTGCAACAAGTGGGTCTCATATTTGGCCGGACTTAACAAATTGGCTCTTGAGTTCTGAGATAATGTGTACCCCTAGGAGCTTACAGATCAACTGGATTGAGGGTCAGAATGCATATATCCGTAGTCGCGTCTTTGGTACAGGAGCCATTAAAGATTAGAACTGATTTCTTATTTACTGAGTATATACTGTAAGGGTGAAAAAACTAAACCAGCAGCACTAAGGGACCCACAATATAGGAAACATATATATACGGTAGAAAAATATTACCAAAGGCAAATCGTGTTTAATCATAACGATAATGGAAATGGTATCTGCTCCATTTATTTATGGTAAATAAAAATAAAACGTTTCTAAATTGAATGATAAATTATGCATATATAACATATCAAGAGTTAAGGTCCCCTATTATTGTTACAAATAAATTAGATTTACGTCGAATTAATATTAAATGAGAGAATTTTAAATCTTATTAAAGGAACTTATAGTAAAAAAAGGATAAAACGGATAAAAATTTGAAAATCAATTTACATATCATTACCCATATTATTCCTAAGATATATCTAAACATAACTTATCGAACCACTTACTTAGCCTTAGCCAACAAGTAGAGTCTATGCGTTGTTTACGACATTCACTGCAATCAAATTACCTACAATATTTCCCCTTCAGTATTCCAAAACAATTGCTGTGGGTATTTTCAGAAGGGTTATTGGTCACATTTTGTTACTTATTAGTGTTAAGTTGCGACAAGCCGTTCAATTGTTAAAAAAAGCTTATAAGTTTACTTTACTACTTCGAATATGTATACATATTCGAAGTAGGAAAGTTATATGTTTTTTTTTTTTATATATCTCCCGTAATCGTTTTTCAGGGGGAACACTCCTTAACAGCCAATGGAGAACGCTAGCATTAATCCGATTCATGTTACGGTACGTCATCATCTTACAACATGGTAAACCATGAATAGGTCAGTGATCAACTGGTGTCGATAGTAATTGCTCAAATAAGTTATTACACTGTAAATTCCATAGCAATGTAGTAAATCTATCTGAGTTAATGTTAGTACCAATTGAATGATTTTCTTCATGCCATGGATTGTGTGAGCTTCGTATTTGCGTCTTCTAAATATCATAGCTTCTGATAGGATATAAGTAAACGAATAAAATTTGCCTACAAAGACAACTTTGTACGTGAAAGGAGCTAGCGATGTTGTCTTTTGCCTTAATGCATATCAATTATAGTTTCATCAAAATCCCTATTGTCCGCCATCTTGCCTTATTTACGCAGGTCCTCCGGGTCATTGGACACGCAGTACTGGTAACATGCGCCAAGATCGACCACGACGGCACACTTTACTTGTTTGACGCTCAGGGGAAGGGGATACCTAGAGAGGAGTTTCGAGAATCCCTGAAACTGCTCTCGCCGGAGGAGGTCTTGGAGGGGCAGCTTGTATGCGTTCGCGGACAACGAGGAGTCGTAGGTTGTGTGGTAACCCCTATACCTGAACCGAGAAGTGACCGACATCAGGATCTCTACGAATTGCGCGTACTGAATCGTACGAGCGACGGACAAATCGTTGAGGGTGCGTTTTGTGTGCATAAAGTAAACTGTGAAATGCATTTGCTTTTCATTACAAAAGCTGATGCAGGGGGCAGACATTCTTACAGTAATCAGCAAAGTACACAAAGAACGTGCAGTAATGATATTTTAATCAGTTGTTAATTAATTAGAATAATTCTGAAATTAAGTAGAAAACCCTTAACAGAAATATGACATGGTGACTTGTGCACAATATTCGTTCGAGAGATCCTTTGGTTTCTATGAACGGCGCAATGGAGAAGCAATGCTTGAATCAACGAAAATATAAGGAAGCAAGCTGACATTACGGCGTCCTACTCTGTAATAGGCCGAATTTAGTGTCGTGTAATCATTTCCTTTCGGTCCCTTTTGTGTAAAGCAGATCAAAGATTCACTAAAACGTTAGATAACACATATTTGAAACAGTAGCGTGAAAGCCGTAGCAGGGTATTGTTATTATTATTGTGAATGTTTCGGGTGTTTTCCGGCAGGTACTGCAACGATGACAAGGCGCCAGGTGTACGAGTTTCCAGCATTGTTCGTGGTGTCCCCATTGAACCCGATTGAAACAGTGCCTGCGTCAGGACAAACGGCCCGGTTTGTCCATGACATGAACGCGCTTGCCCTAAGTCAGATGCATCCTTTTCGCCACTTGTTCCCAAGACCGTGGCAAAACGGCCCGGACCCTGAATGGCTAAACCAGCCTATACGTGGATTTCTAATTTACAGCTATAAAAGCTAATTACCTATTGCCTCATGAAATGCATATCGGGAGAATCGGACTACTTGACTGGCATGTACGGACAGAAGCTATAGCTTTGCCTTTCATGCAAAAATAATTTTACTCCTTACTTATATGAATAGGGCGTAGTCGGAAAAAATCAAATAGAATCCTAGATATAATATAGCACATATAAGAGTCTGACGGAAACATTACGTTTTTAAACTGAATCCATCAATGCCCAGTAGCTCATTTTGACTATTACTCGTCAGATCATGTATGTAAAGGGAAATCGTTTATGACAGGGATCATTTATGACAGGACTTAAGGATGGGAAAGAAAATGAATACTGACAAACTTATATCGGGATAATTAGCCCGTGAGGGGATTCAACTGCGTAAGCTATACTCGCAAATTCCTAGGCGCGCTCACTCGTGCAGTTTATAATAACCTGTTATGGGACGAACGTTAAATGCCGTTCACTAGAACTTACTTCGTGTCCGATTAATCGAACATGTGATATAAAAATAAATAATAATACTATTCGAACGGCGTATATTACGGGAAGCGAATATTCTTTTATTTATAAGATCTTTTTTTTTCAATTAAACAAGAACCTACATCTGTGACGGTTGTTGACGACTCAGTGGGTAAGCTCGCAAAATAAAAACATTAAAAGCTGGATGAATATGGGAATTATTTTTGTTTCAGTGTGCGCTTGTTTATGCTCCTATATGTAAAGCCTTTACATCAAAAAGATACTTTACCGCAAAAAAGCTACGGTTGTGAAATCAAAGGCTAAACTGAAAACAAGCGATTATTTGTTTCTTTAATTTTACCCCTTCATTTGCCTTTCTCTTTTTTCGTCGTGCCTACTTCGACCTTCCGTAAAACAGTGATATATAATTTCAACTATATCGCCGTGATAAATAAAGAAGATAAGGCCTCCAATTTATTCTTTTATGTTTGTATATTATCACTATGTGCGTCGCTATAAATTGTGCTCACGGCTCTATAATCTTTACTTTCATTGCATGTTCAGCTACTGTTTATGAAAGCAAAAAAAAAAAAAAAAAGCAAATTATATCTAAAATCGAACATTGACCTTATTCTCTCGGAGGTACTCCATCGTGTTGCGGTAAACATAGCGCTTTCAACAATCCATGCATTTCTTATCGACGACTATATAAAATTGTCGTGCCGAAACCGTTCGACAAGAATTACTTAAAAACACGGCGCTGATATTGAAAATTATAGCCGAATGAACTAAATGTGACGAAATTAAGTACTACAAAATCTCGACCTGCCAGCTAACTAGTAAACAGCTAGCTAAATAAAATATTTCTTTATACTTCTAACATCTATAAAATAGTTACCGTCATTCATATACTTCCAATAATCACATATTTACAGGTCCTTTTTAATAAACACATTTTATTCTGCGATCCGAGCACTCCATTCAAAAGTGTTTGTTGCAGAAGACAGTAGCAATGTAAGGTTGTAGATTTATTATATTAATAAAAATCTTCTACTTCTTTTATTTCTACACAATCAAAAAGTTGATACAATAGTTATACAAGGTTCATTTCGCTATTTTCATTTTTACAGCCACACCTGCGACATGCGCTCGTCATCGGCCAAAGCTCACCGACTTCTGTCGCCATCGCGCCTTTAGGTTCTAGGCCACGACAGCGATCCTGAAAGGTTGGAAAGAAAGTTCCACCCGTATGGACAATGGTAAGCTACTACACAGACAGTCTCTACAATTCTCTACATAGTTGATATTTGCTTTGTTTTGTTTGGGTGCTTTTCCTCCCTCCACCAGGGGGTTAGCTACGTACTCACGGGCCCTGTCGCTATTTTCATTATAATCACTTTGTTATGATGAATGTTATTTTCAGGCTTTGCATGGGTCATTGCTGTGGTCTAATATTCGTTGCTCTTTCTTTTTTCTCGTCTCATCATTGTTGGTACCGGTATCGTTTGTCAAGTCCTCGATCTTTTATTATCTGTCCCAAGAGTGGTCTATTTTAGGCTGAAATAGGGCTAACAGTGTATTCGTTCGAATTTGTCTGGCTATCAATCTTATAATTTCTACTATTGTCATTGCATGTTATGGTCACTTTAGTCCGGTATTTTTACACAGCATTTATTAAGGCAGATACGCGAGAAATATCTGTTTCCCCTCCTGATGCTGTTGTTTGCGTTGCGATTACACAGGCTTTTGCATTGATTGTTATGTATTAATATTTACGTCCCATGTACCTGTCTGCGTATAATGGTACCATTGCAATGACGGACGCACCTCGCAGGCAAACCCGATAAACAGCGGTTCATGTCTTTCTTTATATCCACTCCGCAGTCTTCATCATTTCACTTGTTTTTTTTTTTTATTATTTTTATTTAGATCTAACAACACCTAGTATTGCAGACGACATTTTCAGTGTCGAAGTAGGCCCGGGACCTTTTATACATATATGGTTGTGTTTCATATTTTTGCCTTATTGTACACCATTAATCATCATATCGTAGCTACGTGCCACCGGCCAATTCAGCGAAGAAAATAGCGACTTGACTTCAACCGTTTCATTCACCCACAACATTTCGCTTCGATACCTGATATGAACTTATCATTGGATGAAGCATTCTAGCGATGGAGAAGACTTTCGTTTAGGAAAATTGCTTAGATCCAATCCGTTGAACTTTCGTTTTATTCGTTCGTATTAATTACACCACATAGAAAAGCAATTGGGTTTAGTAGTGAAAGGTTAGAATTACTGTTTTCCGGTCTATTTATTGTGGTACACCAAAAAACTTGGCGTCTACTAGTGCGACATTACATACATGCTAGTCAAGCGCAGTGCCACACACAGAACAGCTCTGGCCGAAACTCTCTGCGGCCGCGATGAAACATTAGGTTGCATCATGTCGCTGCGGCATGGCACTTACTAGTGGAAAAATCAAATAGTACGCTTTAGTTGGCCATTCATTAGGGCTGAACGGAACTTCGAAATCAAACAAAAATCACATTACCAGGTTGTTCCTTTTTTCTTCCCCATCACGAACTTAACGAAAACGTCAATGTCAATCATGGCTTTCAGATTCGCCGGCTACCGTCTGTTTGTCGTTATAAACGAGTAAGGGGAAAAAATAGTTTTTGTTATTTCAACATAGCGTATGTGCATATGAATATATGTATGTATGTGTGCCTGTATATGCGTGTGTATATGGATGTGTATGAATGTATGTATATTGGCGTTAGATACACGTTCTTCCTTAGATACAAAACTCTAGGGAGAACAAACTAACTTCCGAGTACTGGCAAAAAATGTAGGATACCACAACAGAGGAGAAATCGTTTTTTTTCCACACTGTCACTTGTTGCGACTGTGTTCTGTATTCATTTTCTGATCGCGTTTTGTATCTTGCGTATAGTCATTGAGTTATTATTAGCATTTGTGATGAATCGTATTACTGTTTTCGCTGCGTTTGTTATACGAAAATGTCAGTAATTCTATATTTATTAGCAACAGCTTAAAGCAAATAGAAGAAGAGGCGTCCAGCGCTGGTTGGTGTGTAACTTATGATCTGGCTTGTTGTTGTCTTCGTTTGCTGATTAGTCACTTGTCTATTACACCGAGTATATCATTGCAGTGTGTTACAAATCTTCACCCGCGCTTTTGCTGCTGTGCTTCATCAAATGTTTCCCTAGTCCAGTTACCTGCTTTTCTTTATCAATATAACGTCTCTATGAAATATATATATATAATATATATATATATATATATATATATATGCATATACAATCGAGCCCATTTTTCTTCATGCGCAAAAAGGGACTATGGATTTCCATTGCGTATCGATGTGTTACATATTTCTGGGCGTCCTAACGTAAACCAGTCTTCGTGTGTCTCTCCGCTGTTAGAGTAGTTTTTGTGTGTGTTCGTGTAGCTGCGTTACGGCACGTGTTGAAGTGAAGGTTTAAGATTGGTAGTATTCATCGTAACCATATTAGAGATAATAGCTTCATTGCTACTAACGTCTTTCCTATACAGATCGATATTCGCTCATCTCCAGTTCAGGCTTAATCATCACGATCAGCGCCATTCATGATGTTTTTAGGTTACTGACCGATGCTTGTCTGTATCGTTCTATGTGAGTTGTGTTTATGTTACTGTTATTGTTGTTTATGTTGTTATGGTTATTATCTCCATTTTTGCCCCTGGTACTGTCCGCCAGAGTGGGCCTGCAACGTTTTCCGTAGGTGTCACGTTCGTCACTTTTTCCAGGTACACCCCCCTTTTCACCCACTAGTTTATTTTTATCGCATCATTCTCACCGTCATGATCATCAAAGACTAATCATACTTTTACCATTAACTAGCATTATAATTCAGTACGCAGCAGTCGTAATAGTAGCAGTAAATAGTGATGATAATTGTGATGAATCGATCAATCGCTGGTCATCGTTTTTTCAAGGCGGTTTCATCACCTTATACTTCTAGGCATATAT
>NW_019213425.1:74947-89655 GCF_002532875.2 Varroa jacobsoni
ATATATACATTGTGTAACCGTTTGTGTCAATTTGTTGCATTGTAGTATTTTGTTATCATCAAGTAAGTATGTATGTTTATATATATTCTTTTTTCTTACCAACACATCTGTCTACAAGGCATCATTTACGAACAACTTTTTCATTAATTCTCGCTTTTCCCACTTCAGAACGAGCACTCCTCATTCATATACAGACATAGTAGTAGTAGAGTATGGGTCACCATGCAAGGGAAACCCAATACGGAAATGGGGCTACGCTTTTCCATTTGCCCACTGCAAAATGGGAGTGCCATCTACAGTGTTTGTTCAACACTACGTACCGCCTGTGTAGAATTTCCGACGATTTCATTTGAATTTGCTCTTATACTCATCGTAAGTTGACTAATACGCACGTTTCTATTATCCTGTTGTTGTTCTTATCGTTAGATTGGTATCGAAGTGTGATTTTGCCTGCACAGCGCTTTTTTTTTTTATTACCTTTAAACACTCACTACCTACCATCTAAAAATCTACAGAGCGCACAAGCTGTTTGTTTGTTGCATCTGAAATCGTCGTGTTTCAGTTACGTGTTGTCTTCGGTGTGCGTGAATCGTTTCTGCTTAGCCAAGCTATTTTCGTATATTTCAGCTGCTTCTCTTTACAAAAATTTATCAAGCATAATTACAGGTAATAATAGTAATTGGTGTTACTGTTGTAACAGAAGAGACATTTGTGCAGATGACAAAGCGGGGAAAACCGTATGGTTTAAAGTGAATGAGTTTGTCAATTCCTTTTGGTAAGCCGTGTGGCGCATTGGACAAACGTCGTTAGGCAATGTCTCCCGTTTTTCCTACACTTGCCACTTGACTGTTCATTTTCTATACACAACGCTGTTGGACATGCAGGTTCTTCACAGGCGTCAGCGACAGCTTAGCTGGCCACGGCTCGTTTGAATTTACTTGTGTGCTAAACAAAAGTTCTCCTCTGCCCTTCGTTGCCAATAGCTAGCTATCGTAGCCAAAGCAGCGTTTTAGACACATACATGGACGTGCAGACGTTCACTCGCATCATCTTGTTGCAAGCAAGCATGTATGTCAAGGTCTTTTTCGAACAGGAAAATCACCTCAGGAACTGCCGCAATTACAACAAGGCCAGCAGCTAACCGGAACTGCAATTGGAGCAGTTGAAATTCTCACCTCTCGAAGTTTAGCCGATTGACTAGAGGCAGTCCGCAATCAACCAGCTAAGACTATATCGATAAGCTAAAAGGTTGGGACACAGAGCGGTTCTTCTACTATGCCTTCTTCCTGCACTGGTCTCACAATCATCAGCTAAATTCGAAGGCGGGCACGTGAATGCTTTCGAACGACGTCTGTTGCCCGTTGTTGACGCTGCTGTTGCAAGTATTCGCTTTATTATCCATTTCAGGCCGACTTCACTATTTTCACATATACACACATACCAAACAAACAAACAAACAAAGCTGGCAAACGAACGCTTTCACACACAGCCACGAATGTAACGTAGCATCTTCGCCCATCAGCAGCGTGAGTAATAATAGCAAGGTAATCATTTCGAGGCCGTTTTTTACTATTGTCGTTATTGTTGTCCAATTGGTGACCAACAAAGCGTAGAGAGGCGCGAGCAAAGCTAATTGACGCAAAGTGTGACACGTTTGCAGTACATGGCTTTCATCAAATGTTTTGTTGTGGTTCAGCAGGTTTCCATGTGCTAGACACTACGTGCGTCTGTATAAGATGTGATGGAATATGACTCGTATGCCTGCCTGGGGCATACGTTGCAGTATTTTCGCTGGGCAGTCTCTTTGACCGGACACATCAATTTTGAAGGGTTTAAATTAAACTTCATACGTTTATAAAATACAATCGCATTTATGTATACATATAATAAATATGACAGTTAATAATTATTGTACTCCGTGCTATTATAACATGTTGACTCAGTCGACTTGTCCGATGTTGGTTGCCTCTTGCGCGCCCCCGTTGCTTTTGTCAATGAACGAACGAATGACCGACAAAGGAAATACGGTAACCCTCAGGAAACCTTACTAGAAGTAACTGTTTTGTCGCGGACGTATACAAGAATGTGCTGTTTGTACCATCAACTGTAAAAGCCAATCCTTAGCAACGAGGTAACAACCTAATCGAAACAACGAGTTATTTGAATTGCATCCATCATTACCCATACAACATACCCATTAATGAAATAAATCGTTCAAACTGATACCACGGCAGCTGGCGGAGTGGAGGCCACAATCCGCTCGACATGTGTCTTCTCTTTCGTGTGCAAACGTTATTATGTTGAATCATCACGAGTACAAAGAATCTATATGTACACATTATATATATCCTGTAAGGACTATGTGCTAAAGACGTCACCCACTATGCAATCGTCGTCCGTGTGTTTGTAATTATATATATTTTATAAATCTAACATAACCATGGGGATGATAATAATAAGAATCGTGGCTAAGGAGTCGAACAAAAGCTGCTGGCGCCAGTGACCGAGGGTGTTAGGCGCCGAGAGGTGAAATGTCTTGTGGCGGAGACAGTGTTTCCGGCAGATACGGAGGGATGAGGTAGGTTTTTTAGCATACGTACACATTGTGCCGCGTCTTCTGCTGTCGCCACGTTAAGTGGACATGACGATGTTTTGAATCGTGTATATCGATCTGTGTCATACTAAATGAAGGAAGCAATGATGGAGATAAGAAGGTGGTAAATGAAGTCGTTTATGCAGGTGGCTCTTTCTGTTGCTTTCACCCTACGCAAGGTGCATGGATCTGAATGGACTTCGTGGCTTCTCTATCATGTCATCAAAATTTTGACAAAAGAACTCGGTTCTACCGGTTCACAGGGACGTGTGTCAAAAGATGTAGTTAACGCATGGCAAAAGGGATACTACACCAAAAGCAAGGCTAAACCACCTACTCTGCTCAACCTAGAGTACGGCGCACACGAAAGCCTAACTCGGGTATGCAGAAATAAACGCTATCGTGATCGGATGAAGCAATGTCAATGTATAGTGAGGAGGAGAGTGGTTCGAACAGAAAATTATCGGAAAATTAACAGCAACAATATATATATATAAAAAACGTCAGTCCTTTCTAGATGGGAGGCGCCTGGAGCTTTCCTAAGTGAAGTTTTCTTAGTGAATTATGCTACGAAGCACGGAATCGCACGGTTCGGAGCACCGCAGGTGTTAATGAACCAGAACGACTAGAAGGCAGTATAGAAATACGAATTTCTCTTTTCCATTATATATCAACAGAACAACGATGACAATAACGCTCACAAACACATGCACAGTAGTCACAAAAATAACAGTATGTCAACAACAGTACTACAAGAGTAACAACGTAATAAAAACAGTACAATAAGAACACTAGATGATCATTCGCAAGGCGAGGCGGAGGTGTTATGCCTCTGACCAGCGTTGACCCAACGCACCTCGTGGAATCGTGGGTGATTAAATTTCGTCTATTGACACCTTCGTGAACTGTAACTATGCCAACGTGGCAATAATTTCATCCTGTTTAAAACTAGAAATAAAATGAAACTTCCATTAAAGTAACTTAGAGAAATTATGTTAACGTAAGGTGCTTAATAGTACGTTCCAACATTCCACAATTCCCAACAAAGATGGGCCGCTGAAAGAGAACGTGACAAAAAGATGTGCTCTTAGTTCACACCGACGTACGTCCCTTTGGCGATCACGGAGTATCAGAAAGGAAGGATAGACAACTTAAAAGGCGTTACCGTTCAGATAAACCCACATAAGGTAATATGTAGTGAACGATTACACACAAACCCACGTAATGAGTCACAAAAATAACAAATATAGTACTAAGACAAACTCATAAAACCCTGTTGGTATACTTTTGCGCAGATTGTATAACTGCAAAGATCGCAAGTTTTACCTGTCGATATGCATGCGTTTAACGTGGGAACTGGACTTTGGTGAAGACATTTAGGAAACTACTATTGTACTAAACGTGGGAAGAAAGCTGATCCAGAAGAAGAGAACGGAAGTATCTATAGTTAATAACATTGAAATCTATTAATTAAAACAACGTAGCTCGTGGGTAAACATATATGGAGGGTCGAGTGAGATTAGGTCGGATATTTGTCTGTTTGAAGGCAGCTGTAAGTAGTGTTCCAAGCTGGTACTAATGAATCAGCTTGCTGGAATACGAACCTAGTGTATCCAAGACATAAGACATGGAACGTCAATTTACATTTATAGTAACACAAATAGGGGGAACAGTAAGCATGACGTTGCAAGAATCAGTTACGTGTATAGTTTAGTAAAAAAGATATGTTAAGCAGCAGCGTATATGTGCAGCGGGATAGTGACCCATTGTTTTGGTTTTTGAGACAATATGAATAGAAAGCCGCAAAAATAACTGCCTGAAGATAACTGAAGAAGATCAGCCGAGTTGAGGGATCCATAACCATCATTTCATCAACATTCCGAAACAACTTCCAAACAAACAAATCCTTCGGTTCGACTGATTTTCTTCAGTTATCTTTTGGCAGCTATTTTTGCTGCTTTCTATTCGAACCGTTCTCCTTTTCATTCATTGTCTCATCCGATCATGATAGCGTGTGCTTCCGGATGTCCACGTTAGGTTCTCGTGCGTGCCGCCCTATATGTTTAGCAAAATAGGTTCAGGCAAATGTATATACAAAATATAAAGTATACAATGTCTTCCATGCCTAGGTATTAGAGTTTTAATTGGGTTCGTATGCTAGCCGTTAAATTATAATCGCTCATCTTCTATGCGCTTGCAAGTCTTACTACCAAAATAATGGGTTACTATCCCGCTGCGCTCGGTTTGTGTGTAATCGTTCACTACATATTACCTTATGTGGGTTTATCTGAACGGTAACGCCTTTTAAGTTGTCTATCCTTCCTTTCTGATACTCCGTGATCGCCAAAGGAACGTACGTCGGTGTGAACTAAGAGCACATCCTTTTGTGACGTTCTCTTGCAGCGACCCGTCTTTGTTGGGAATTTAAGCGTTATGTACACCGATGTCACGTTCTATTAAGCACCTTACGTTAACGTAATTTCTCTAACTTCCGAAAGTTTCATTTCATTTCCAGTTTTAATCAGGATTAAGTTCTTGCCACGTTTTCGGCACAGTTACAATTCACGAAGGCTGCAATATACAAAATCTAATCACCCACGATTCCACGAAGTGCGTTGGGTCGACGCTGGTCAGAGTCACCTGCTGTTGGTTGGAGCTTTGGCAAAAAGTAGGCTGCGGCGGCGAAAGACAAAACATTAAGCCGCGTGTTAGGCACTTTCTTTCTCTTCCGTTGTTTTGTGCATTCATATGTAGTGTTTCCATTGTATTGTTGCTATTATTACGTTGCTCTGTTGGCGACTGCTGTGTTCCGTGCCCTACGATTCCAGGCTTCACAGTCTACTCGAAGTTGTGAAAGACAGACGGAGAGTAAACTCCACTCCGGCACGGTCAAGACGCCCCTCGCCCAGAGAATGCTAGGTTGCAGTGCCACATGCCAGGTTGGCGGTCCGGAGCCGCGTATATATATATATATATACAAGTTTTTACATTCATAATAAAGGTAATAGTAATAATATTAAATCAGTGACAGCGGTAGACATCGTCTGTCTGACTTATACAATACAAGATACAACGGACAACCATCGCTTAGCGACGGCGTCCAATCTACAGTGTGTGTCTGAGTGCCGTTATTCTCCCAAAAACCTGTGTTGATTCCCATTTCCGCTCCCATTATTGCCGTTTGTTCGCAAGTATTATAAGCTTTGTCCCTTTCGTTTCCATTTTTAAATCTTTGTCTTCGTCGATCTCCACAAACGATGTCGCCTAGAATTTACCCCCCACTTAGGCCCCTCTTGCTATATATGTGGATAGATAGTTGACTTCGTCAGTTACTAAGTGTCACGGGTACATTATGCAGGAGTTCAGTTGGCTGACACCTGACCTCTCAAGACCAGAGCAACACGTATGCAAGGTTTCGCACGGCCTGCCCTGCTTCTTACGAATGTTGGCGTCTTATGGGCCCTTGGATTCGCTGTTTTTCTTCAGTTATCTTCAGGCGGTTGTTATCGCTGTTTTCTGTTCGAACCGTTCTCCTGTTCATTATACATTGACATTATTTCATCCGATCACGGTAGCGTTTATTCGTGCATACCCGGGTTAGGCTCTCGTGAGCGCCGTACTTTAGGTTGAGCAGAGTAGGTGGTCTAGTCTTGCTTTTGGTGTAGTGTCCCTTTTGCCATACGTTAACTACATTTTTTGGCACATCCCTATGAACCGGTCGAACCGAGTTGTTTTGTCAAAATTTTAATGACATGAGAGAGAAGCCACGAAGTCAATTTAGATCCATGCGCCTTGCATAGGGTGAAAGCAATAGAAAGAGACAGCTATGTACACAACTTTGTCTATCACCTTCTCATCTACATCATCGTTTTTTTTTAATTTCCGTATGGCACAAACTCATACTCGCGATTCAAGCTGCGCAACCCCACACACGGGACGTCGTCATGTCCGCTTACAGCAGTAGCAGAAGACACGGCACAATGTGTACGTACACTAAAAAACCTTCCACATCCCTCCGTATCTGCCGGAAACACTATCTCCACCACAAGACATTTCACCTCTCGGCGCCTAACACCCCCGTCACTGGCACGAGCAACTTTTGTTCGACCCCTTAGTCACTATTATCCCCATGGTTATGTTAGATTTTCTTGACCGCTTCCTTTTTTGTTTATTGTTGTAGCTGTTACAGTTATGGATCGCACCACTGCCGTTATTATTGCTGCTGCTGCTGCTGCTGTTGCTTCCGCTGAAGCTGTTGCCAAAAGGACACCGTTCGCCATCTGTTTTTCTGTCCTAATATTCCACTAAAATTACGCTATGTGCTCCATCATCATCGTGATATCGCAATAAGGATCATGATTGTGTACGCTTGCTAGCTATTGACAACAACAACAATAGTTGCGTTGGTGCTGACTGTCGCTGACTATCGATCTTACGAAACAAACACCCGAGTTTGCAGAGTTGTGTAATTACTATCTGATCCAGAACGATCAGACGCTTCACTCTCCGCGAATCTACGCGACCGATCAATTATCGTAGTGTGCGAAAAAACAGAGGCATTTTTATGTTTGTTATTATATGTAGTGTAACAATCAAATAATCAATGGCAACAACAAACAGCATGTCCCGCGCCGTCCAGCTCTGGGCGGCGACGCTTAGCAGCTTTGTTTGTCAGCGTCTACTGTGCGGGTTGTGGCTGTTGAGGGTGATGGGAATGCGGCGGAGAGCCGGTCTGGTTGCCTGAAAGATATTTGTATAGGTACTTCTCAAGCTTGGCGAGTGCGTGTTTGCCCGATGTCGACTTTTGAAGCTGTTCTTTGTTCAGAGCAATCTTCTGCACCAATAGCTTCGAATAGTGGGCGTCTGCCACCTCTACCATACGTTGTACCTGAAGCAATGCACCACAACCAATTGTCACTGCTGTTAGAAGTAATCTGATGAATCAGTACACTCAGCATATAATGCTATCGGTGTTCGACGAGGGCGCCTAGATCGTGAGGAGTAAACTGAATTTTTTTGATTTATTAAATCGCAGTCAGGCGCTACCTACAGAGAGATCATACTAATCATAGAAACACACAATTCAACGATAACTTACGACATAGTTGGCAAAAGGATCCTTCATCATCTTAAAGATGCCATCCTTCGTGGCGCAGACCTCTTCCATGAGAACCGTTCGCTCGAGGGATGAGCCGTGCGTAACACACTTTTCCATAACGTTTGATGCGTATTTGTGGCACGAAAGTGCGACGACATTGCCACGAATAGCCTGAATAATGGCCGATTTATCCTTCGGCAGGCCGTGTTGCAGAATATACTGGATAACGTAGTTGCCATACTGGTCTTGAGCCAGGTCGAGCGTATTTCCATGGATCTCCTGCAGGATGGGTATCGATTGCTCGAATTTGCAGTACTCCAGCAAGCGTTGGATCACACGACAGGCGTAACTGTGCGAACATAATTGTCGCACCTTACCGATGCATTCATCAACGATGAATTGCAGATATCTATTTCACAAAACAAATGAAACAAACATATCTAAAATAGGCTGGAAATGCTATAGAGATGATACGAGTTTTTTTCACCGGTACCCATTTGTACTTTTAGTCTGTGGCATATCCAGTCAACCGTGTCGCTGCCTAATAATCGTGTTATACGGGTATCTGAACAAACGTCGTTGATAATTAACGAAAAATTTAAGAACGTTATATCGACTCCATTATAATTACGGTGGCTATAGGAGATTTCTTATATCGTCCGTGACTTACCCTGGCTCAATCGTCTCGAAGCACTTCTGCATGACGTGGTTGCCATTTTCGTCATTAGCGCAATGTACCACATGGCCTCGGAGTTCATCGATGAGCTTCTTGCGAATTTCGGGCGGCAGTGAAACGAGAGCCTTCTGCATCACCCGGCAACCGTAAATGTGCATCGTCAGATTAACAATATGCCCAGTCATCTTTCCAGCCAGGGCCAGCTTCTGTTCTTCCGAGCCAAAATCGAACAGTTTCTGTACGACATAATTGCCGAACTCATGCGTCATTAACGAATACACCCAAGTGAAGATCTCGTTGAAGATCATCTGCTTTTCCGTCGGAGTAGCTGACTCCAGTTTGTGTTGAATGAATCTAGACCCTACCAATCGACGAACGTACCGAACTTAGAATATATTTCTTTATAGTGCTTAGGCAGTCCATCAAACGACGATCACTTACTGCTTTGATTTTTGTTCAATACGTACACACACACATACATATATATATATATATAAAGTAAAAAATGTCTTCAGTATGTTTCTTTATTTTAGCATTTGCAAGACTCAGGGAAGATAAACCTTCAATATGGCTTGTTGTCCTGGGTTGCTACTGCGTGCGGTGAGTCAATTCAGTGGGGCCTTACCCTGCTGGTCTTGGGCGAACTCAATGACGTGTCCGCAGAGGTCCCTAAGCTCGAGATCGGGATATCTGTTGCTTTTGAACTCTTTGATAAGTTTTGTCTCGTTCTTCTTCTTGGTGACTGACACTTTCGGTGAAGTTAATCGGCTGCCGGGAGAGGGCCACCCGCTAACGCCACCCAGTCCGCCAGCGCCGGCCATTCCTGGGCTCATTCCTGGGCCACGACTCCTAAAAGACGACCCATTGTCAGTCAAAACGGAGGGAAACTAAAGACAACTAGTCGAAGTAGCACAGAGACAGATATTGAGCGTAGAAAGCATTAGAAATTCTCATGAAAAGCGGTTCTAATTGCGCTGTCACATTGCTGAATGTCTCACGGGGTGACTATAGCGCCGTCAGCGAAACATTTTTACTAAACTTTTCGAGCGCATCAGCTCTACGAAAAACTTGGAAAAAAGGAAAAGGAAGAGATTGATCTATCTAACTACAAATAATGCTAGCTATCACTAAATAGACGTAAATTAATAAAAATACCTATATATACATTTTTTTTTAAATATTTCTTTCACTATAGTCGAGAAACATGAAACACCTCGTTAAACCTTTACTGCTAATTTCACGTACACACAAGCAGAAACTCACCGCATATCATAGAAGTTGTTTTGTTGCTGAGGCATCGTAGATGGTGGTGCCCACCCAAACCTCATCGGCGAGTCGGGCGGAGGGGGCAAGTAATTGCCGTGTGGTGGGGGGTACATGCTGTACGGGGGAGTGTGCATGCCTGAAATAATACATGGTTGTATTTGACAACATATCAAACAATGACTGTCGGTATGCTGGCATATCGAATGAAGCACACGTTACTGTTGAATAATTTGCTGGACATTAACGAGATTTGCATTTAAGTTCTTGAGATTAGATACATTATAACTTGTATTCAAGGGTGGCGTAAATCGGTTTTATCGATTTTTGGACCTATAGGACACGAATACTAGCTGTCATTCTTTCTTTATGTTTTGAATTTTTACGTCCGGCATCGCCGCTCGCCATTTCATCCCTTAAGTTCTGGTTGGTTAAGAGAGAACGTCCTACAACATAACCATGGTGGCCAAGATAAGATAATGTGCAAGAACAATGCCTGCTATTCTATCGATCGGCCAATCGGCGCGCTTCAAGACCTGCGCCGGTTACACTGTAGTGATAGTGAAATGTAAATCCGATTAATGATCACTACGAAAGGCAAAACTATCTTATTTCTATATGATTATAGCATACGCGCATATAACAGCTTCATCTTTTAACGAATTATTCTAATGGAATAACTGAATATATATAATTTTCTCACACAATTATCTAGTAGGCAGCGTAACTGCGATAAGATCGTAAACCTAGAACGAAAATTGTCTATCCATAAATGAATCCATCGCAATGGCCCTTGGTTTATCATTTCTACGATGCAAACGCTCAGATTTTTCTCTCTGCTTCTTTCTCAGATCGCCCCCAAGCCCCCAACGTTCCTTGGACCGGGCGTCCATTGCCAAAACGAGCCCACCGGAGTGTATTGTGAGGACTGAGCCTATCGTAGCGTCGTTGACCTAATGCTGCTGCTAATGCTGACCGAATGATATCTCTTCCGTTGAAACGTCGTTGACTGCCATCGTCATATGGACGGAACCAAGTGCGAAGGAGCGAAGGTTAGATGATGCTAACCACAACGCCGATGATGGCGACAACGGCGCGGCCTGAACGAACGCAACGCCTCTGATCGCTTACTAAGTCCTGCCATATACACTAATTACATTGACGTCCGACCGTCTAGTCTGCTTCATTGGCAGCCATCACAAGATGATTCTTTGTACTTGGTAAATCTCTGCCTAGATTCAGTGACTCGGACAAAATGACTTACAGACAGATGCTCTATATATTATTGACCAGACATCACAGACAATCAGTTCATAAATACGATCACACCCAAATACTCGATGCTCTCCTAATAATGCCTGAGACGATGCTAGAGACTCGATTCGGGAATGGTCATCGTTGAGGTCGGGCTCGTACGAGACATAACCACCCCGTACCGTAAAACGAACGGTTCGACTTCGGTTCTTTTTTCATATATCCATAGCTGCTAATTATTGAAATTGACTGCGTGTACAATTCGAACGCGTACAATTTAGAAAACACCGGAATGGTAAGTTTTTCTCCTTTAGCTTCAGTATATTGACAATGCAGATATGCTACTGTACTTTGGATAAACATGTCGATGATAAGCAAAAGATGCAATTTACTCTCGCCCGCCATGTTTACAATCACCGCAATGCTACCAATTTGCGCTCACAACGTTTGTTAAGGGCCTGATCAAGAAATAGACTATGACGAAACTCCTCCTACATCGTCTGTCTATTCTTAGTTTTCAAGCACAGACAACAAGGGTGTTTAGCCATTTTCTTTTTGTCTCACACATCTAACGAGATCTAACATGAGAAAAACTCGCTCACGAAGGATACACCAGGAGACGGCAGTAGCCATCATTATGGTTCAACTCGCCAGATATGCAGAGAGCATATTGTATTGGAAACTCTCATTACCTCAGCATACTGCAACGAGAACGTATCGTACAACTATTTCACTTAGACTGTCTAGATTGCAGCATGTAGCATTGATCTCATCGACTCAAGTTGATTGAAAAACTAACCATACAATATATGTGCGTTCTGAACCTTCCATATTGTCATATACTATAATAAATAGAATGGTAAACGTAGCCGGAGAAATCATTCTAATCTGATACGTAAGTTTATAAAAACAACAAGGTAACAAATATATTTTGAGGTCAAAAGATGCTGCCAAGAAGCAAATATCAGTCTGAATGCGTAAATACTCAGCCGAGACAGACGGAATTCGATAACTGCTCATTCAATCACGATGACAGCAGCAAAGTATTACAAGCCGCCCCATCTGCAATCTACAGTATTAAACTTCACCTGATCCATGTATTTGGCATTAAAACACAACCCATTTTCGTCATCAGACTCTTTCGCCAAATACGGTTCCTAGCACAAACACGTGTCTACGTTAAGCGGTAAGAGCTTTGGCTCTTACCAGACGTGATTCCATACACGTCGCCATTGGCCCTTTGCAAAGATCTGTGCTGATCAGACTAACATTATACCGCACTAATTTGGTACCCTAATACGCGCGGAAAGGCCCACACATGCAGAGATCGGAAACCCTGTCGTGCCACCTCCCTTCCAATGGCCGAGAGAAAGATGGCCTTGCAAATCTAAGCTCATCCAGTTCCACTATCTACAAGTACTCCCTTCTGCGAGCAGCTACCATTGCCGCTCACGCACGCAGACACTTGCGAAAGGACATACGCCCAACACTATTGTATTCACGTGACGTCTGGATGACCTGTGTTTCAACGGGACGTAGTACTTGGGTTCGTCCTGGGCAACGTCAACTGTCTTGGGCATTCGATTTCCTAACAACGCGTCGACATAGCTGAAGTTTAATGCTGCCGGCTATGTAGTGGCCAAAAACGCTTTTGTCGAATGGGTCGACTTGCTTGGTTCCTGGTACTTGTTTCGCATTGTAACCAGGATCGCCGTAGAGCCGCATTAAACCCATATGAAAAATGTATTCATCTCAACTACTTAGAGAGCAATGGCTTTCTTCTACCTTAAGCTAGAATCACCAGTAGCGAGACCGATCCGACATCGAGCTATTGTCGCCTTGAGGTCATAACGAAGTGCGTCGTCCTTAGGACGATTAAATTTGACAATTGAAATAAGCTGGCAACGAATAGTTGTGTATCTGAGAAGCTTCGCCTTGCATATAATAAAGCTGTAATACATATATAATATTCATACATGCCATAAGCGGGTTGGTTAAACGTTTGAAGAAAAGCTTTTTATATTACGTTACGCGTATAAGTAGTACGCGCTTAAGAACCGGACCAAACGTGCCCTGTTCGTTACCTGAGCGACTTCTGAAATACGCTGTTCTAGGAATGATGAATTTTGCCTATAAAGGACTAAGAGCAAACGACGTGACCCGGACTAACAAATAGGTATCACCGCAAACTATACAAGCGACTTCTAGAACAAGGGCAGGCCGCAGCAAACACGGTGGGCGCGTGTAAACGTACAGGACTTTAAACACCAAAGAGCTTTCTGAAAACACCTCCAGAGACCGGTGCAAATTAATATTAGTTAGGTCTTTAATGTCGTATTTATACAATCACGTCCAGGCAGCTACACGGTGTGATACAATAGGACGGGCAGTATAACATCTAGCGTTGAAATGTGCTTTGTTACACGAACGTATAAGCACAGAACAATTGCGTTATCAGGCTACTGCACGTGCTCCGTAGATGTTTACTTTTCAAAACATCATCATACGCCATATTTTGCCATAATTCAGAGATTGATTATTATCATTGCTAGCATTAAGTGGTGCTACTCTACTGTAGAAATGCCGTAAGCTTGTTAAGGGAAACATTTGCTCATACCATATTTTAGCGCAGATTAACGTAATTTCACCGATACCCCCTAAACCCACAAATAGTCCAGCTTATTTCGTCACGCATATTTGCCTACAACGCTAAAATAATAACGTTTTTTCTATTCATTTCGCTTCGGCTCCAGCTAACTTTACTCCCAGCTAACGCTGTTTAACTGATGGCTGGGGCATTCTATTTATCAGACGTTGTTTCGCGCCCGTCGATATGATATACCTGGGTTGGATTTGATATTACCCGATGTACGCAGTTGCTCCTATGCAAGTACCGGTGCAAAATGACCGTTGCGGCGTTAAACACGAAGTTTTATTACTGACCGAGAGGTCAGCATGGAAACAGACGAAATTGGTCCCCGCTGTTCTCAGTTAATCGAGATTAGCCCAAACAAAACAACCTATAAGGCCGCGTAGTCTGCTGGCCGCCATGATCGGACGGTCCATAAGTCAATGTACCTGGGACAGACAGCAGCGTCAGCCGCGACATCAAGGAACATTTTATATACAAATAGTAGCAGAACAACCTACGGAAACGTGAATAATCTTTGCGTTAGGATTTAACGACAATCTGCTGTACGTAAACTAGCTTGTTGACCAAAGATAAGAGCTATCGTAGGGACCAGTTTTGAAGACGTTCCATCTTTAAGCAGCTCAAATTTGGGAGAGTCATGTTGAAGCAGCAAGAAACACAGGACCCCGAAAGTGGAGCCTTTTTGTCGCGTCGGCTCACCACGTCGTGGAGTAGATCAACCGTATTTCCGCCGAAACCATTAGTTCAACGATGTTTAGGTATATAGAGTTGATACTAATTTATCATACATGCAATCATATCGACGGTCGAAGACAGCGGGCATCTAGCGCACGTTACAAGTAATGCCCGTCACCCTTCCTATCTAGGGCGATTCTTCGAGCTCTATTGCTCGAGGTTACACCTCCAGATTAATACCTACGACACTTGCTTTTGTGACCACTGAGGAATCCGTTGAATCGCATCGAATTTCTCCAATCTATCCAGTTTTACTGAAAGATACTCTGTTTTCCTTTTCTTGCTTGCTTGCCTTTCTCTTCTAATAAGTACCTTAATGATGTGACGTCTTCCTCCAGGGCTAGGCATTGCCTTCAGTCGGAGTTCGCGATACTACTATCTGTCTGCTTCTCAAAGAAACAGACAGACTGCTAACTGAACCTACGTTTCTCTGCGT
>NW_019213425.1:89755-168520 GCF_002532875.2 Varroa jacobsoni
TAATAATAATAATAATAATAATAATAATAAAGATAAATAATTAAAGAGAGTTGAGGCATTGCTCGCAGTGAGCGTGGTTATTACTGTATCTAATTGTATCGCTTTAAGGGCGTGCAATAAAAACATGTAACGCAGTATAATAAGCGCGCTCCGACGAAATGCTAAAAAAAGTTATCGCTTACCATTAGCATGATGCGGGGGGCCATGTGGGTGAGGTGGGGGTGGTGTCATCGTCGCGAAGTAGTTACTTAGAATGTTGGCGATATACGCATTCTGCATAGGACCAGTGCCTTGTTGGCCAGCACCTCCAGGCGGTCCAGGTGGTCCGGGTGGTCCTTGTGGTGTATGAGTCATACTCTGTCCACCTACGGGGGTTGCGGTTCCTTGCCGCCCATTCGGATGGCCCTCACCGTACAGGTAATTACTGTGCTGTGACGTCTGGCCATTAGCGACTGCACACTGATTGGCGGCCTGCTGGATTGCAGACGCCAGGGAGAACTCATCCGTCTGTAAGCTCAATGGACAATCCTTGGGAGGTGTGCCTGTAAAGTGGAAGAATGACGAAAAGACAACGACAGAACGGTAGTCGAAAGAAAAACACCATTGCCGAATAGGCCGGCAATAAGCACTGTGTTAGAAATATTAAATGAGTAAAGGGTAAACACCAACGTAGGAAAACACAGTAACATGTCTATTCAAGGAGAGCAAGGATCATAAGAGCAGTTATACCTCAATAGTTTTATGCGACGACCTCTGTCACTACCTCACATCATTGAAGATTTGTTCATTTATGAATTCGAAACAAGGAGGCAACCTCACATTATCTGGGTAGCTATTGTGCATCTGTCTTAGTGCGTTACCATGATAATCATAAACATGCAAGTATCGCTAGTTCAAATTCCAGCGTTGGCAAATGCTTTCTATGGCATATTGCTACCGTCCCGTTTCATATATTCGTTGGAGATAAATCCAGCAAGACTTCTTTGAAGTAAAGCTTAACCGTTTAGGTACCAGACTTTAAATAACTTAATATCTAGGCATTCCAAACACTACATGGCGAATCGCTGCGTTTGGCCTGTTTAAAAAATTGGCCATTAGCTCTATGGTAATTAATACTGATCATAAAAATATCTATATATTATGGATATGTAGTAGGTAGTCCTCCGCTGTCCTATACGCAGACATAAATAGCAAGTCTCCACCAAGGTATCGTTGAATGATCGATCATTCCATTATAGCTTTCTATAAAAACGGACTACGTGTAATTGTGTAAAATCAAGTGATTTTTTAATGGTTCCATCCGCTTGTTATTGCATAGGTTGATCTTAGATTGTAGGAGAGTTAATTACAGATTCTACACTGCTGAATACGTAAACGTCTAGTAATAAACAAAGGCATGCCTATGAACTCGGGAAAACATCAACCTGCAACTTTCTTAGTAGTAGAGTTCTGAATATAAAGAATGCGGTATATCTGCAAATAGTTTAGCAACAACCATTGGCTTTTGGTTCATACGCGGCTAAAAGAAAACGCTAAAAGAATGGTGCACTGTATGAAACAAGAGGGACCTTTATAACACTTATAAACGGAAAAAAACAGTCGTACATATATATCCTCCTATAGTCTGCGTATCTACAAAAATATCTACATATGATAGAGTCAATTTTCTCTTTTAGGACGATATCCGAGGTAGATACACTAGGAAACGTCCATTCTGAATCTAACGTCTCCTTTTTTACAAGCACAAAACAGCTCAATTGACGTCCAGTGGTTAGAGATACTGTATTTGATGGTTGACTTCCTGCACAGTGCTATCAGCCCCTCAAGCTATATTTTTATTTTTATGTTACTTTTTTTCTTATATAAATTCAACAGCTATCCCACAGTTCTTTAGCAGGGTCAAAGAAGTATTTTACGATTTTTAGAACCGCTCAGTCATTCTCCAAGCCCTAATCATAGTGGCGGACAAAGATGAATGCTCGGTTTTAATGGCAAGATAAGTGACACGGTTAGACATTCAGACGACACAGCTCATGGTTCCATCCTCTATGCGATCCTCTTAACTGAATCGCGTTATGGGTTGCTCCCGTTCAGCAATCGCTTGTAACGCACCAGCCGCTAAACGGGACAAAGGTCTAATTTTAGTTGTTGCCCTATTCAGCATACGGGTCGCTCTTCGCCTGTTGATTTCGGAACGTGTGTGTTCGGCAAACCGGGCACTATTCTACATAGGGATATAGACAGTGCCGCTTTACATGGCCATAAATAGGCTAGTGGACTAATAGACGAAGTAATCACAATAGGACATTGTAGAAACGCTTGCCATTGTCAATATATTATATCATAGGCAGATGTTAAGCATCGATAATTTAGATCACCTTCGACCTCACTAAATTGTAAACGTTTTACTGAAGTTCTTTCTGAGTTTGAAAACCAAGAGAAGTCGTTAACTGCCAAAGTCAGATGACATTTTCACATTAGAACAATATTTTTGGCGCTAGAAAGCACCATCGCATACACAAAAGTACGGTCTGTAACCTGCTCTATTATAAATGAATCCATTAAAATTATGCATAAAATTAGCGAAAATGTCACTATAATAATGGGTTCGATTGACAACGCAACAACCTAATCAGTTGTAGACAAGCAAAAAACACACGGTCCTCACAAGGAAATCTAAGTTTCCGAAGATCGAATTGTTCCTAACTTACCAGGAATAAAAATGTCAGGGTCGAATATAGCCATAATCTCCCCCAACGAACGTCAAATATGACGAAAAATTAAGATCGAATATCTTTGTGTACGGTTGCGTGCAGAGATGTTGTATCTATGACGATGACTGTTCAACTAACGAGTTATTGAAATTGAAAAAATTAATTTAAAAAGAAGGTGACTTTTGTTCAAAGTTACTCCTAAGAGTAGATTGGAAGCAAGCATTATTAGCCGAGTCGATGAACTTACAGAACGCCAAACACAAATTCTTAATTTTCCTCATTCTTAGTGGGCCTTATGAGGGTAACGCTTAATATCGTCGTTTCTAGATGAGTACAGGTGCCTGTTTCGTAAACTTGTTAGCCTCTATCACACAAGAATTGAGGTTAGAAAACCATTCAGCTGCTTGCGCAATGACCGCACCATCGCCTCTATCTGTTATCAGCTTGACCTTTAGAGACATGCTGCCGATCTGTATCACATCTACGCATCGGCGATATGGTTGAATATAGCTTATCAGCTGATCGTCGCATGTAAACAAATCGTGGATTGAAACATCAATCCTGAGAAGATCTCAACCAGTGAATTTGCACACTAAGGCCATTAAAGGTCAAAGAGGATTTCATAGAAGAGCAATAGGATGAGCTCATTGCCTCGACACAGCCTCTACGGTGGGTCGCGGTAATCACTACAACAGCTAATGGTAACAGACTGCGAAATAACTACTATATTTATTTATAGAGAAACATAATATAGGATGGCGGATGGATTCACAAATAGGATATTGGGCGTTAAAGTAAATTACTTGAGATAGGTAACAGGACAAGTGATACCGGAGAATCAGGGAGGACGAGAATCAGCGAGCAACAAGCGGCGTCCAACAGGTTAGACTGAATAAAACTTAAGGTTTGGGTTAATTATTAACGCTGGCCCATTTACCGTTATAGATATCTGCACTACTAAGTGCAGAACGCGGTTCCTTCAAGACGAAGCACGGCAATAAAAACAAGCATGGGAATGGCAGGGTAAACGGTCTTGTTAGTGGGAGTAACGATGGCGGCCGGACTGGTACACTAGCGACAAAGCATATTTTATCGAGAGCTAAAACGTCTCAGTATAAAAATTCGTTGTTTAATCTTTTTTCAAGGTACGCTATTAGGACTACACCCACTTGTTCCTGTCGATACTCACACATTAACATGTAAAAGACACCCGCTCAATTTATTAGTAATATTATTGTTGTCATGTTGGCGATGATTATATGAAACATTAACTTGTTTTTATCTTATAGCCACTGAAAACCGTTAACTTTCAACTTAAACACGTTACCATTACTATTAATATGATCATTATAATTGTTGTTATTACTATATGCGTTGTCATGCACTTACGATAATAGTCCTTACTGCCGCCCGGGGTCGAAGCAAGCTGAACTAAGGCACTCCCACTGCCGCTAAGTGAGAGGGGTGTGGAGGGGGACGCTACAGAGGAAATTGATGGGGATGTACATGATGAGGGTGAGGATGAATTATTGTCTATTGCTGATGCTTGATGGTGTGGATGTGAAGGGCGATGCGAAGTAGCTACAACAGCAGCAGCAGCAGCAGCAGCAGCAGCAACAACACCATGGTGATGCAGCTGCTGGTGTTGTTGTTGTTGTTGTTGTTGCTGATGGTGGTGGTAGGAAGAAGGTGGCTGGGGTGGATGTGTTGGGGAAAGGTCGCTGCTGCTGCTGGCGCCACCGCCGCTATTGTTCATCGTGACGAAATCATGATGGTGGTTACTACTATGGTGATGAAAGAGCTGTTGCTGCTGGTGATTATAATGGTGGTGGTGATGGTGATGCGCGCTGTTAGTCAGAGAATGCGGATGGCCTATATGGGCATTGTTGTGACTCTCCAGGTGGACGACGACGCCCTGCTCTGATGGAACTGCAGTCGAGCAGCCGCTGCTGCTTGGAGAACAGCCACTGCTATTGAGACTATTGCTCCTGCTGATGCCGCCGCCGCCGCTGCTGCTACCGCTACTGTTGCTGAGTTCACTATCATGGCTAGTAGCAGTATTAGAAGGCATAGCTGCAGTAGTAGATATCTGACTGCCGTTGCTATTGGCTACCCACTCACCGAGCACGTATTCGGCCATTTTGACGCCAAGGCCGGGATCACCGAGTGAGTCCTGCTGATTGCCACTAGCATTTGGATGGCTACTGGGTAGGGCGTTGGGTACTGCTAACGGAGCTACGCCATGGTGGCCTGTGTGACCGCTACCGGGGTGCAATGGCGTCGACGGCGCCGTGTTCCACGTCGAGGACGTCAACGAAAGCGATTCAAGCTGGGTCTCGAGCGATACTCCGACTCCGCCGCCGCCGCCGCCGCCACCGCCACACTCTCTGCGCCCGGACATGTCCTGCAAATCAATAACAAGCAAAACCATATAAAAGCCAATCAGTCTGAACGTGTAATATTATATCTTTATAATAATTTATTAAAAGTGTGTCAAAATGTACTACACTTTTTTCAAGGATTATGTAAAACAACTGTCATCGCAATCTGCCTGGAGATCAATTTAGTAAACTTTTAGCCCCACTGCATGCCCCCTGACAATATTCTATCGTCGTTAGTGGCCATTAATTTCATACGAACAAGCGGTACATCTGGGAGGATTCAACAGGGACATTTGTTTTCATTCATATTACAATCTTTGTAGTGAAGTTTTCCTTTAGCGATATGTTGCGGTACACTTGCTGAGGACACCTGAGTTATCTTAGCAGTCTTCACGAGATTCTTCCGGCGCGATTCGACAAAGGGGATCCAGGTAGTCGTAGACTAATAGCCAATAAAAACATTTTCATCTCGAACAATCCATTGAGATCGAGCCCTCAGATGCGTTTGGGGTTGACTTTTCAATCAAGTTTCACATGGACGTATTTTAATCAATAGAAGGACTCTATACGGGTGTACCATTGAGATTTAGCTACAGTAAATGAAAATGTTACGATTTTTTCCCTCGAAATGATACGCGGAAATAAGACAGTCTAATTAACATATCGAATAGTGAGCATATTTCCCAAAAATTTTCCAGCCCTCATCTGCTTGGTAACAAATAAATTTTTGTACTGCAAATATATATATATGTATTTGTTTGAAATTGGGGTCGTATCGGCATGTACTCTATATATATATATATATACATACATATATGTATATATGCACTGTATTTCACGCAACTGAATTAGAATGGACAACAAGTATGTTGATAGATAGTACACACATTGGAACAGAATAGAAGTAGGCGTAAAACGAAAAATCAGACAAAATACTGAAATCGTTTGTCATTGCCTCCATCAAGCAATAGATTACGAAGAACGCGAAGTTAGATTTTGCACGTTCATGATACATCCGAACGTTAACAAAAAAAAAAAAACAAAAAACTAGAAGGACATAATAAATAGGCGTAAATAGTAGAACTTTTGAGTGGATTTTATGCAAAATCACAACCAAATACACCGCCGTTTAGCTCTAAAACGTTCAGTCTTCGACAGAACCATCTTACTAAAGTTGAGAAAAAAAATGAGCCTAACATTTTTCTACATTGAAATCCTTAGAAAGTTCCGTATCTTTCGGCAGATTTACTAAATGAATAATGTACGACGAAACCTGAAGCATTTTAAATTCGGAAAGGCCAGTTGCTGTTAGCGCTAATGACAGCAAATCCGGTAAAAGCATAAGCAGAATGTGATAATTAACCATGCTAGAGGTTGACTTTGCAGCTTTCATTCGCTCTTCTCGTCCCTCTAAAATCCTCATCTTGGACGTCGAGAACAACTTAGGGTTCAGGAACAAATGACAAAATAAAAGTAGAAGAAATCACTAACACAGTACATCAGTAGATGCATACCGTCGCCCGCCGTCTGTGCACGTGTCCTCCTATAGCTACCCGGTTTCCATAGCGTCAAAGCGAACCCCGTCAGCCGCAACGGCAATAGTGACAGCGATAACAGAAACAACAACGACACTCCGTTACCGCTTCTATAGCAGGCGCACAGCGCGGTGTTTACTGCCGAATGCTACGCGTATCGGGTTGCCGTCGTCACCATCGTCGTCACCGTCGTCGTCGTCGTCATCATTGTCGTAATCGTTATCAATGGCCGGCCGTTGTCTGACGATGGCAATACCCCATCAATCCAACCTTCCCGCCTTCGGTGTCGCACGCACACATTTGTGTAGACGCTTTTATTCCAAACGACAGTGACTTGAGATATCACCTGCTGTTGCAGCTATCGCCTAACGTCTCTGGCGGCACAGGCCCAACAGCCATAACAAAATGATTGCGATCGATGGAAAAGTTGGAACACATGATCTTTGTCTCTCTAGGTTTCTCACTGCTTGATTAATGTGACCCGCCGACAAGGGGGCAATGAGCCCCAGTTGGGATCCGGCTAAACCTTTAGATACATGCTTACTGGTCGGCCACAATACCAAGTACCATTAAGTTCACTCACAAACAAGTGTCATTCATGTTCTAGCCAGCAGCTACTGACAAAACGATAGAATGAAACTATGGCTGTAATGTTATCGTGAGGATGAGCAGTCCAGATGAGCTATCCTGATAAATTTGCTCGAATAAGGGACCGACACGGGGACGACGGCATGCAACGATTGTTAACAGAACCACGCAGAACTAAAGAGCGAATTGGTACGTATAGAAGAAGATGAAAACAGTCGCTGCGGTGGTCTGTATGCTATCGGGAACCACTTACAATTTACCACACCACTATTATTCACAGATATATTTCTGGTATTCGTCAACCTATCCGCCTATGGTAAGAGCGGGTAGGTATATAAGAGTGTGGACAAAAAATGAAAAATTCTGGTGAGAATTACCAGCCGGTGCTAGCAGTGTACGCTTATTGACAGACCGTCTGTAATAAAATTGCAAACGTTTTTTTTTTTTTTTTTTATTTCTGAGGAGCGGACCAGCGTTCTGCCAACGCAGATTTTCGTGAGGGTCTTTCCAAGTTTGTAGCAAGTTGAAGTAGGGACAGTCATTTTGCGAATGACTTCACAATAAGGACTCCAGTTGATCACGTCATGTTTCCCCACAAAAGAGCACATGAATGGAGAAAGGAACGTTCCAATTCCGCCTGTATTCCTGATTCGCTCATCAGGGCTTAACAGCGGTGCAACACTTGATGACCACTAGAGTACATGACCTTTATACTGCTTTTCCGTATCTACCAACTGTCATCAACAAACTATTATACAATTCGTATCGCACTCGTGTCAAATCACTGGAAATATCCTCGTATTCAACTAGAAAGTCAGGAAACGAGCGTTCCCTTTCGCCCGCTGTCAACAATGTTTCGTTGTCATAGACGCGGAACCTCTTAACTGCATAACAATCACAAGCACTGAAATTCCCTACCAATAATTTGCCTATCGTTGCCGTGGGAAAACAGATAAATGCCAATCCTTTCAATATGCTACGAAGAACGTTTGTTTTCATCAGATGTCGCCTGTTGATATCAAACGATTTTTGTGAGTATTGCCATAATTATTCGGAGAAGCACTATCCACCGTTCACGCCACGTCCTATTCCCCCTCAGCCTTGGTTTAGTGGCACGTAAATATCGACATTTGCATCAACATCAACAGCAAACCGATCCGTTTATGGCGACGACAGCAGGATACGTCCTGCAAATCTTGAAACAGGAACCTATAGAATCGGCCGTTGCACAGTACACAACGGTGCAGCTATTACGATAATGCTATCTATCTGATTACTGTTGAATGTTCGTTTTTCTGTGGAGATATTTCGCAAAACCCTATTCTAATGTATGCTTTGGGCACTGCCCCAAAGCCCTATGAGAAACGGGCAGCCAATAGAAAGACAACAACGCCTATACAAATACTTGACCTATGCAGCATTTGTCTATGTAATTAAACTGTCGTGTACTGTTTCGTACAGGTAAGTTGTCCATGGATGCGTCAATACTGTTGTAGTAGTGCCGGCAGCTGGAATCGTGTGATTCAAGGAGACAGGCTAAGAGGCTCTGTGGAAAGTTGTGCCGGTGACTGAGCCGAATGAACGGAAGTATGAAAACATAAGAAACGACTGAAACACAACCGCAGTGTTAGAGATTTCCAACATGTTCCGGTGTTCAGCGCCAATCAAATAAAAACACAATCTCATCTTTTCTAGTACCCTCTAAGCCGCTTGCAGCTCGCCATTTAATGGCAGGTATTGCCGGCACTGGCCACCTGCACAACCGTGATCAGTACTGTACGTATATACATGTACGTCTATGCACGTACACGTACGTCTACGTATGGAATGAAGTTGACATGGGACGATCGCCAAGCAGCAACACCGCTCACGGCTATCGCTAGCAAAACCGATGGCTGTGTAAATACTACTGCTTCGGTCCTTTCTCATCAAGGAGCTGCTTGATGTTCATCTCAGTGATCATGAAGCTGAAAATGCTGATGTTGAAGATGTTACGGCTATATAACTGTAACTAATGATGCCGGCAAATGCGTATTAACTTCGAAATGTCGCAACGGAGGTAGGCGGTGACACCCCGATTGGCCTTGGCGACCCACCAATATAGCCCTCCGAAAAGATTAACTGATCATGTAACCGTCTTGGATTAGTCGTACTCCTTTTAAAAGGCCTAAACCATTGTACATAACGATTTCGGCCGCGCATTTCTTCACAGGGAATTACACCATAGAATGTATCTATCATCATCTATATGTATACATATACATTATAAAACCTACCATCTTTCTAGCTCTCTTCTGCAAAAACCTAGATTTCTGTTAGAGGGAATAACTACCTTCGGGTGATGGCGATTTTTTTTGAGTGGCTAGAGTAAGGAGAACGTGATGATACAGATCACGAATGTGATCATCGGTAAAAGTTAGAATACAGTAGCTAGGTAAACAGTAATTTAGATTTTTTTTAATACTATACAGGCAACCACAATCTTTTATATAGCATGCAGACTCCAGTCAAAGAGCTCATAATGTGATACTTCAATATATCCTGGACTTCTACAAGTGCGGCGGCATCGTTTACGTTGTGCTGCTCTGTACAACGGCGGTGACCGAAATCACCATGTCCTGTTTTACTAGACGAAGAAACATATGTGCATTACTATATTATACTATACTATATGCGCGTTTAAAAACGTCGCTTGTGTAAGCAAGTAGTGACGAATCGACCTTAAAGGACGGCGATTAGGTGGTGACGTTAAAACACGTCTATAGAATCTACAAATAAAGCGCTGACGGCCTACAGGTTAACCAGAATCTGCTTCCTTCGCGCAGCTTTGTTGAACAATCAAACAACATTATCAGCCATATGCAAGCTACGAAACGGCAAAGCAGTAATGAAGCACAATGAGCAGTGAGTAATAGGTAAACTGGCCTTTTTTTTTGTATAAACCAATATTATGATTAAACTTGTTATTCATTTACACAGAACAATTACTAACTCTGCGTTGTTGGCTGGCACAACAAATCCACAGTTCAATAATATGAACAATAGACAAATAGCCTAGATGTTAAACAGGCTATAAATAGAAAAAATAACCACCCCCAGTAGACGACAAATGTAGCCAACCACGAAAACTATTCATTTCTATTTTAAATATACTAACATAATATCGATTTCGTGACGAGTTGACGAGTGCCATATACTTTCCTATTCTGTGTTTAGTAGTATGGAAATAATTATTACTCACCGCATGTATCACTTCTTAAATCAGTCATTAAGGTTATGGTATCACATGAGGTCGCATCACTTCTCTGTCGAATAAACACACACACATTAAAAACACAGTTTCGGCGGTTTCATAATACTACTCCTTAGCAGAACTTTGTAACGCACTGTCCTGTTTAAATAAAACTCGCCCACAAACAGCGAAGGCTACAGGTTAAAATGGTCAATTCCGATTCTGTCTGGTTAGGTAATTGAATGTACTAGTTGTAACGGTGTTGGCCTGGCCATACGACAGCTATCAAGTCGTTCCGAATTTCCCGGACGTTCTTATTTGTTTTAATAATAATAGTGCTTTATCTCTCTGCTACTGCTATATATATATATATATCATGCACACAAATGCGTCAGGTCAGAGCTAATTCGTCAACTCGGCAATACCAACATAAACGAACCTCATTTTGCTTCAGTCGATGCCGATAGTTTTTTATTTAGAAAAACTCTCAACAGAAACTGTCAGATTAACTGATGTAAGTCTCCTTCTCTGCCATTGGAAAATTCTGCACAAAATGCATATACACGAAATCTAACTAGTACTAACGCCCAACGGGAATCAAGGCCAAAAAAACAAACGATACCCAGTGTTTAGATGTCTTGATGATCAGTGAATGGCGAGGACGTCGTTTTGTATGAACGCATTTTTGTTCTCCAGCAAGTCGCCGAAACAGACTGCAGGCAGCGCAGATCGACGTTAACCCCACCACCTTCCGACGTATTTCAATTTTCAAAACACTGCTGCATAGAAGAGCTCTTGGACGTTGGCATTGTATCGATGTGTTAATAGTTCTAGATAATCGTAGTCATAATCACTAGATTCGGTCGGTCTCAAGATGTATGGAAAATAGATAGCTTGCATTTGGATCAATACCAAAAAAATTAGCGGAACCAGTATTCCGCTAGTCGGCAACGCCGCGGAGCGTTTCTTATTACACGTTCTCAAAGTAGCGATAATAACAACAACATCAGACTTGTATATCGTTATGCACAAGTGCATCAACAGACACTCCCTACCTCACTTCTACGACAGAGAGGTCGACGAAGTTGCCATCAATGTACACTTTCATCCCGCTGACGATATTCTTTTTCCCAACTGCGATCCAACAGCATCGGCGGGTGAGATCTCCGAACCAACGTCTAGGCATAGCTCATTCGTAGACGTTACGCGGACAAACGCAAACCGACTATAATATTCTGTGGATTTCCAAATTGAAGTCGTCATAGAAAATAAGCAGGAATTGAGGATGCAATAACTCTTGTCCGGCAATGGAACGTTTCTAGTGGTAGAATAACGTCCGCACCGTAGTTGGTTAGCCATCTCGTGTTAGCTGTTCCATAGCTCGCGGCTGTCATAGCAGCATGAGTAACGACCCGTAGCAGATTTCTGCGGCAACCGAAGGTACCGAGTCCCCCCCAAAACGGCCGCTAAAGCCGCTGAAGTCACTATTACAACGTTGCCATTTCGCCAAGTTTCCAGGGCTTGTTGCCATACCATCAATGAGAACAGGCAGGAATTGTCTACCTACAATTCCCGATACTGCGGTTGAAATGAGAGTATCGTCTCGTCCATCCGCAACTGCTAACCGTCCCGATTCCAACACTGATCATTTGATTTAATATACTGATTACTTGGTAGATACCGCAAATGGCGAGCAAATCTACCACTGGAGCAAAATTTTTAAGAGCAGACCTACAAGTATATGTTTATAAAACTGATGTACCACAAAGGACACGCTCCATTTAAGCTTGTGTACGCTGCTGCTGCTTCCCTGACTTTGCGTCCGGCTAAACAACCTAGGCCGTTAAAACTGATTCACAGGCAATGCTGTCTGTAGTATTTCTACATTCGGTTCTAACACTTCCCCCCGATAACTGGTGTCCAGGAGATATCAAGCTTAACCGTATCAATAACCGACGGCTGTCGCTTAGTTCGCAGTATCAGTTTGACGCAGGGATTAACACCTGACAGTAATATCAGATCATATCATACTAGCCTGTCGAATTTTTGTGCTTTCGTAAAAAATGCCGTTTTACAAAAACTGTTTATTATAGCTTCAATTCAATCGCTAGCGTTTGCTTTCGAGTTGTCATCTATGGTTTCTGGGCAAAATAAACGCGGCGGTTGATATCACTAACGTACTTCTGCTGAGATCAGAACAGATGACACTCTGATAGAGCGAGATTCGAAATCATTTAAACGAATTCGTTACATCTCTCGTTGAAGCTCGACATTTTTCGCCGGCTATGTATGTGAGGTCTTATTGAAAGACGCCGTTTTGAATCATTTCAATTTAGTAGTTGTAGTGTATTTTTATCAATGGCGAGCTACAATCTCGTTAGTTATGCACCGTAAAGTTTCGAATCAATCGTTTCGGCAGGCGGCGGCAACACTGCACGATTTTTTTAAGCCCTTTCGCCTTGTACGTTTGGTGGAACCACTAATTTTCAAGCAAATTTTTCTTGCATCGAAATTTCAGTAATGACAAAAAATCATTTGTGCGTTCTTTCTTCCGATAAAGCGTCCGTAACCATAAACGGTACAAATTTCCATAGGTTAACGTACGACATACTACGGCAGCGATTTCCGTTGACCCGTTTAACAATGACGTGCCTTCTAGCTAATTACTGCTTTCGTTTAATTGTTGCTACGTCTATCGTTGGTATCTGTGCGGCGTGTTGTGTAAGTGTGCGTCTCGCTGCAGTAAGGATACTTATCTTCCAGACCGACAATATTGTAACACATATTACTGCCAGACCTCAGCTTTGAAACGATACCGACGCGACTCATTACCTGAAATATGTGACTTTAAAGCCATCCAGCTGGAAAACGGTCAGTAGTTTTTCGCCAATTCAATATCCGTAAAAGAAGTAGAAGTCGCTAGCCTATATAGCCCAGATCGCCGACGACAGCAGCAGTAACAGGTTGTTCGAGCTTGTTGAGCGAGCCAGCTATTGGCGTACCACATTCATTGCCTTAGGCAGTAGATGGAGCGTTTGCTATACGATCTGGGCAAGGGGACAAAGCCGGCAACAACTATACCAGCAGTGACAGTCATCCCGACAGCAACAATCAATGACAGAGATCGTTTGGTCACGTCTCTTTTCGATGATTGTAACTTTTATCTGGCTGTGGTTGGTATTTGTGCGATGTACATCTGTGTTCGTTTGCATGTGTGCAGACGTGTTGACTCTCTCTGCATCTTATAGACACAGAACATAGATGTTGGCAACAGCGGCGGCGGCGGCGGCGGCGGCGGAGGAGGAGGCGGAGGCAACAACAGAATGAGCGACACGAATCGCATCGGCAGAATTATCCAGTTTCAAGTGGGCCGTGCTTGCAGTGCTGTCGCCGGCTTCTATTCGACTACGCGCGCAGAGAACGGCCGTTGTTGTTGCATTTTTGTATCGTTTCCACTTCTGCTGCTGGGCCGTCTTCATTCGGCTTCTTCCTGCTTTTAGGCTAGTCAGTTAGCAAGCAAGTAAACAAGAAAGCCAGCCTGAGCAGTGCTGGCCGCTGATGTGGATGAATCTTCGTTTGCTCCATGGCCGCCGCGACGGCTGCCTGTGCCTTTTCGACCGTTACGGCTTCTGCTCGCCTTGTCGCGTTCGATGCGACGGTTCCGCGCGCGGTTCGTTGTACTTTTCACTCCTTAGCAAAGCATTGGCTTTTCTTGCTGCTGCTGCTGCTGCTGCTGCCGCCGCCGCCGCCGCCGCTGCTCCTGTACAAGCTACCGCTTCACTCCCGACAATCCCACAGAAGAATTACGATACTAGCGGTGATGTTTCTGCCGCTGTCACTTGGGATAGACACGCATACAAACCCATTAACACACATGGACGGACGAGCAGACAGACAGGCAGGCTTAACCCATTAGCAGTCAAGGCAGAAGCACGTACCGTGCTTGCCACACGATGCAATATATCAACGAAATCATACGCTCTATATTATCGAACGGCGGTAGCATCGACCGTGGAGGAAGAGGAGGGGAGGCGGCCGTCGGTGGTAGACAATAGCAGAACAGAAATGCCTGGATCGTGGATATGTGCTGCACTTTCGAAAGACGCTACGTGTTCATCCTAATCCAGGCGTCTTTTAGGTAACTTTCCCATTGTACCGAGCCTTACTAATACTTAAATAAGTATAAGTGAGGCTCGGTCACTGAAGTTACACTTTTGCCAAATTAATGCCGACGGCAGTAAGGCTGCATAGTTGACAACAAACGAATCTTTGATCGATAACTGAAACTAGTGTAAGAATATCTAGGCGATTATGAAACAGTAGATCACGCAAACACTCGCGGCTACTTCCAGTATGGTCAGAGCACTGAATGAAATTACGTATCATCTTGCAATAATGCTACAGATCTCACCACTTTTTGTAGAGAGTAGTCAGATATACTACACGGAATAGATCAGAAAAATCTGTAAGTAATCAAACACACACCAGAGCTGTCTGATTGATTTACGTTAAATCGTCCGTCACGGTTGCAATTGATGCGGATCCACTATGGATTTCTCACGGATCAATTAGCACAGCCTTCGTAACACTCATCAGAAAAACTTCTATCAGGCCGCCGTCTTTTACGTCTTACGTCAACCCATCTCATTTATGGCTACCGTAACAGGTATCTTTTTGTTGGCTGTTGCAAGCGTTATAACGTAAATACCGCCAAGATATCCCAGCAACATGCTACCTACCTCGTTCCTCCCATTATCGTCTGTACTGTCTAGGAAGCTTCTCTAAACACCTCAAGTCTGGCAGTTCTTCCTCCTGAAGAAGTTTCACCAGATGATAACCGGCTTTCTGTGGCAAAGGTACTGACGGCAGCAGGTAGAAAAACTAAGCAATATGCAAAATGCCCGCGCCCCCAATGCCCCGTCGCAGCGCAATAAGCCGCAACGACAGTAACAACAAACAGGCACAGTAACAGCGGCAGGGGTTATGTTCCGCCATTTGGTTGATCTGTTTATCAATCCACGAACCCCCAAGGACGTTTGCCAAGATCCGTCTGCTGGGCCACGTAACCATAATGGCAAGCAGCATCCAGTCGCGCCTAGTCCTGCCGCTTACACCAGGCGCCGCTTAGTGAGCAGATGTAAACGGACGATCATCACACAAAATAATAGATGACTGGTAACCAGAGAGCGCAATGGTACTGAGGCCGTAAACAGCTCTGTCCCTACAACAAAGTTACGACAAACAAGAGCTTCTACGCTTCGCGGGTTCAATAGCCAGCTCCGTCAGTTTATTTCTGTTAACCACCGGCAGCACAGCAACAGCAGCGGAAATAGCGACGACAGCAACCGCTGTCCTCATCGGCCTTTTAAAGGATAGAATAGACAACAACGCCAACATTGATTATTTCATACGCGTATCGGTTTATTGATATTTTTTCTTCTGGTGGCTTTTTTCAATACACCGCAGCGAGCAGGTGTAGTAAACAAGGAAATCGTGAAATGCCAGACCATCTACTTACTTCATAACGGACTCAATCCGTCATCAAGTGAGCGCCTGAATTATAGACAACCCAGTACCGTCGACTTTGTGTCTTGCTATAGATAAGCTATGCCATAAAATAATTTTGTGATAGCAGCAGATTACATATGCTGACACGTGGACTTGCGCCCTTCCTCATCAGCCAGTTGCTCCGTACGCCGTAATGTTGAAACATGACTCATTCTCCTTGACAGCGTCTACATAGAATCATTTGTGTTGCACATGTTCTTTTTTCTTTTAATGTCAGTGTAAGGACATGACACCCAAGGGTCCAGCATTATCACAGGTCAAAAGAAAAACCATATTAAAAACCACTATGCAGAAAATACCCGTTGGCAATTGGCGGTTGAGTTCCACAGGCAAATGACAATGTCAATGTGTATACCGTTTTCCCCCATTTCCCATATTCACGAGGTTGGCACATCGGGAAACTTGTTCTCCCATCTAGCACAGGAAAGAGACTAGTGTTTGCCATTCATTGACCTAAATTACTGCCTTAGACAGAATTAATTTATCCATCGCGAAGTGTTTGTGTAGAACGTGAAGTTAAATCTGCTTGGCAACACAACATAAATCAACGGCACTGACAACGCTGTTTTTTTGATCTCGATAACGAATCGAAGACAGTGCGCAGCGTATCAATTATAACCCCTCGTACGTACACCTGGCGCGTCTAGTTGGAATATGGTACAAGCTCCTTCCTAATATTAACGAGAGAGACGTACGCTACTATTAAGACTCGTTTGCGCGTCACACAGCTTCAAAAAGTGCTCAAAAAAAAGACATAGTTTTTTTTTAACTTGTCCTAATTCGTTTTTAAGCTACAACCTTAATCGAAGGCTAGGAAGTTTCAGCTAGTATTCGCGTCAAGTATTCAGAAGATCACTGTGGCACCAGCCTTGATTTACTAGATCTACTCTTGTGCGTTCCCGTATAGCGCATCTAGCAAGAGCCCACCTCGATTTTTATATATAGTTATCCTATAACGTAATTGTATTGCGCTCCGCTACCCCACTGCGGAGTAGCGGAAGCAACCCTTATTCCAAAAATGAAAGAACCTTCGATCTGTCCCTGTCTATGAATGACTGATATAGGAAATATTACAAGAATAAAATGACTAGATCTTCAGCAACAGGAAAATGAATTGTAAATCTTTTTTCTGCCACGTCCTAGAAATAACAAGCGCAGGTAGCAAAAAATAATTTACGCGCATAGTGCATTGCTGAGGCACGGTGCACGCCATCAGAGAGGTGAACTGCGAGATACCATAAGTCGCATGTAATTATCAAGATAAAGATAAAATCGAATTATCGGTAGTCAGATCATTTAGTTGTAGCCGCAGCTAATCGTAGCAGCAACAGTTACTGATATACTATGTCTACTGTTTCGACCAAAATAAATTCTTTCAGTATAATACGTGAAAAAGCTCTGATCTATATATCATTGGTCTGGTACACTGATTCTTGAAACGAGCCACCGCGTCTTAGCTACTTCTTTTAACTATGTTAAAGAAACACATGGTGCCCATGCGCACTGCCTTTATCACTTCTCTAATCATTCTTCAATTCAATGTACATGCAAGTTAAGATAGTATCCACGTAGATTTACCTAAGAATTTAACTCTTCTTTCATTTCCCCTTCAATATAGCCATCTCAGCTTGTTCCAATTCGACCCAGGCATTATCAGATCCATTAAGCTTAACTCGATTGTTTTGAGGGCCCTGTCCTTTTATAAATCAAGAAGCCAATGCTGCCACGTTGTGACTCGTAACTTCGGCCGGCTGGTACACGCACCGGCACTATATGGAAGAAGATTCCCTCGCATTATTCTCACCCCAAGCTTCAGAAGAACGAGAAGGACAATCAAGTGCCATTTGTCATTTGTGACCCCGTTATACTGATAATTTCTAATCGCGATCGTTACGGCCTGCAACCGTTTGTCTATGTTCGGTTGCGTACACAATAGCAGAAGCAGGCAATCATATATTCATACGTGTATGCTTACTCGTGGCAGTAGTGGCGTATAGTGATGTTATTTAGACGAGGGCAGCGACCAGTTCCCATCCATGTCACCCAGCTATTTTTGTTTCCGGCAGCGGCGCTATTCGTTCGTAGGCGGCAGGCAATACGTGGTTGCCACAACGGTAACAACTTCCTGCTGCTTGGCAAGATTTCTTTTTAGTTTTGCTGTTAGTAAACTATCGAAATAGAACCTCGCTTGCAGAAGTGCCCATCTCGATTCCGTCGTTATCAATTTTAGCAATTTAACAATGGCATGAGCAACGGCGTCGGCGATAGCAGCTATTTCAACGATCAACTCAAACCTTCTGGCTGTAGGAAAGGACCTTTGACTTGAGTCACGTTTCCGGCTGAAGCAGTTCGGCTACTGGCGGATAAGCAGGCCCGCCGCCTTAGTTGCGAAAGCGACGAAACCGCTACTGCTGCCCTCCCCGATCCAGCCTAACGATTGAGTGCTACGGCTCCACTTAGTGGTCTGAATCGCGGAGCATCTGTCCTGAGGTTACAGCTACAAAGCAGCAGCAACCGGTATGCCTTCCTACAATGACTGACGAGCAACGCACCGCTACACAACAGGATAATGCAAATTTGGTACAATATGCAAGCCAACACCTCTGAAAGAGACGCGTAACCACAGTGAAGGAGAAAACGGGCGCGATCTGAGGTGGACCGAATAGGATAAGCCGTTGCACGAATAAAAGTTTTCAAAAAAAAGCAAGTATTGATATTCTTTTGTATACATGGACAGCGCATATTGATAACTGCTCTGATTTCTCAGTCTGGTTAAATTGCTACTTGTACTGAACCATAAGATGGCAGCTCATCTTAGTAAGAAACTACACCCGTTTGACCCAGTTGTTCGTTCATGGCGAACAACGGGTTTCTAATAACAGCCGATATCTTCTTGAGGTGTCGGGTCAGTGTGGCATTTAAGAGGGCATCCGTTATCATAGTTTTTATCTGCCAAAATATTCGAATGGCTAGGGAGATTGTAGGGACGACTACGACGTCAACACACCCTGCCTAGCTTACTCGAAGCGTTACCATACGTGCTAAAATTATATTATGCGTGACAGCTGCACCGGCCAGTAACCTTCGAATTGCCCCCGTGTTTGTATGTGTGAGCATGTCTGTATATTGACAAGAGCTAAATATGTCCCTAATGAAATCGCCTCGCCACTAACGACTCGATTTCCGCTAGCGGCAGTATTAGCAGCGTACCTCTTTGTTAGCATAACAAAGACCGGTAATGAATAGTATGGCTACAACCTCACACGTTTACCCTTCATAGTGAAGTCACACCCTGATAAAAACCATAGCCATGAAACGAACAGCCACAGTCAGAGGAGTTAGCAAAGCCGGCCTGCGTTAACGAAGTCTTGAGCCATCCGTATATTGTCGCTACACAGACCAATCGCGATCTCTTCATCCTGCCGTTAAATTCTAATCCCGCCGTTGTCAGCAATGTGGTCGAATTTCATAGCGTCTCCTTCTCTTCTTTCACGTCCTTTCCTAACTTTCTTGGTCTCTTATTGAAGCTGACGTCTTTCATAAGTCATGCGTTCTTGTCAAATTTACATCCTATAGATTTCACGTGCTTCTTATTTCCTTTAGGTGTTCGCCAGCGAGAGCAGCTATTTTTGATTTATCTCAGAAACAGCGGCGGTGGCGCGTTGGTGTCCCACGGTACCCCAGACAGATGCGGTGGTCGACTGTCTGCGGCCACCAAGCGACAGCCTTTTGCGGCTGTCGCTTGGTGGCCGCTACAGAGACAAAGGACGACCACTGCAAAACAAATATTATCATCGGTTTTTTCGCAGTTGCTGGTATACTGCTGTATTATCTGTACGTGCAACATCTGAAACGAGCCCTTTGCAAAACGATTAACAGAAGCGGTAGTAGCAGCCGCGGCAACAAGCCCAACAACAGCAAGTACGTTGAGTGATCAGCGGGGACATCATCGAAGGTCAATACAACAACAGCAAGAAAAAATCGACTTAAGACAGTGAAGATAGTTGCACTTGTTTGTTGCATTACATTGCCTGTCCGTATCTAAAAGGTAACGCTGGCGTCAATGTAATGATACGGCCCCCGGTAACACTCAGCCGATCGGTAGTTTCCGAAAGGACGAAACCGGGCAGTTCGTTGTGTTATAGACAGTGTTGTCCTGTCAGATACGGACGACTATAATTGTCTATTATTGCAGTATTAGGCTATATCTGTGTGAGAACGATGTAGCAGCTAGCAGATGATCCGGCAGCCGTGGTGGCACTGTCTGTTCGTTAGAATCCTCTGCCGCCCGCGGCTATGATCGAATAACGTACTCACCTGTTGAACACTGCACAGTATCAGCAACTTCTATCACTGCCCATGATATTCTGGTAGACCATTAAATAGCTACCTCAAATATCGACGGCCTTTGCCAAGTTCGGTAGTGGAAGGCACTCTCCTTTGCTCGCTGCCGCCGTTTCAGTACTTGTGCTAATATAGTAGAACAGAAGTGATTTATGACTATGGGTCCTTCGTTCCTCGTATTCCTTGTTTTCGCTATCGGCAGTATTCAGAAGCCGGTACTTTAACCAACCCGTCCAACACAACACTTAACGAGCTATCGTTTAATTTTGTCAATCACTTGCTACAGCGATCACCTAAGTTCGATAGTCATTTTAACATTCGCCGCTGGTGGTGCTATTGCTGCCGCCGCTATTGGCCTGACGGCGATACACAACGTATACCAGGCCCTGCCCTACACCGAATAAGCGCAGCAGTAATAGTAGAAATAGTGGCCTACATCCGTACCAGTAATAGCAATAGCACAGTAAATGTTAAATCAAATTGGGCTATCACCGTCGTTACGCAGCTGCGAAGCCGTTAACAAATCGCAACTGTCGTCAAAACCTCCCCTCAATATTTAATAGCTATGGGCCCATAGTACAGTGCCCACAATTGGCTACAAGCGCCACTGGTCAACACCCCGAAGCAGCCGGCGGCCGGCCAGCAAACTCACTTCCATCCAATGATATGCGTAATAAACAAAACGCTGTGTTCATCTGCTTTATAGACTGCGCTTTTTTAGATATACATAATTTTATATCGAATCGGTATCCGTTCGACCTCAGCTACCGATCCCCGTGCACCCTTCGTTTCGAGAGCTGCTTCGTTGATCGATTGTTCGCTCGAACTACCAGACCTTAACACCAGTAATTAGCTCATTACTATTCCAACAGTAACGCTAAGTCGAATAAAAATCATATAGCACGACAGTCAGACGCACCTGTGCAATCCGTTACGGTCTGCTAACGAGACAAGTCTTCACTAATGAAACGAAGGAACCAACGAAACATTCGTTACCCAATACTACTCCTAACGTGGAATGTATCCTACAAATGTTGTCATGCAATTGCCAACAGCAATTTTCTAGCACTGCGCCATCAAGCACAGTAATGTACTAAAGCGTGTGATTGTAACAAAACGATCCACAATTACAAATCACCCGATACGTATAAATCTGTTACTTCTAATAATAATGAGTTCCTCTGCTTATGCGACGCAATACTGTATGCTACAAGGTCCCTTTCGCGACTGATACGGCTGTGGTATATATTCCTCTGCGACAGACAGAGTCGTTAAAAAGGCGTTTTGAGTTGAGAAAACTCTGAACCTTCATGATCCTTTCCGCTACATCATTTGCCACGACCGTGTTCGCTTGACAGAAACGGCAAAACCTTCCCATGGTAACAACGAATGTATAAAGGGCCACAGAACCAGTCAGCATAGTTAATCCAACTTAGCGGGCAAATACATCCGGGCTAAATCTGTCGATCTTGTTGTTAGAACCGTTATAGCGAGAATCAAAAGTAAAAGGAAGAGCATGGGGAGATTGGCCATCAAATGAATTAGCCGAGGCACGAGAAACTACCACATTAATTTGCTGAATTGTGCTACGGTGCCAAGCAGAACATTACAGAACAGAACAAAGCATTACGGACTGTAAATGTCATTTACGGCGCGTGCGCACACACGAACCGACTCACAGGCAGACTCACATGCACACGCTCATATATCATAACTTCATATTCCTTTAATAACCTCACGCAGTATCACCTGATCTCTTATTGGTCACGTATCTCCGGCTATCGAAAAATTTGGCACGCCGACGATAGCGGGGTGCTGGTTAAAAGTAGTAGCATCTATAAAAGTGGTGGTAGAAATCTGCAGTGGATTATCTTGTTTTCCGTTGAGTAGATGATAAAGCCGTATACGAGAATAAGTAAGTCATTTGTAACCTATTTTTTGATAGACACGTTTTATTTTTGTTTTATACAACATATAAATCAAACATTTCTTTCACTATGTCTTGAATAGCTGAAAAATAGTGCTCGTTTTTAAGCCAAGATTGAAACAAATATATCGTGTATTTTTTATTTTCGATTAGTATTACTTAACTAAACATATTTGTAGAACTTTGTGTGTGGTTTCTGAGTGAAAAAGCCATGGCACGTGATTTTTTTGCACTTAAAAAAAATATTACTTAACTAAACATATGCCATTTTAATGAATAATTTTCTGTCATTTTTCTGGTACCACCATAGCCCATTTGCGTCGACCTGTTGCGGTTTTTGAGTAAAAAACTATGACAAGTAATTTTTGCACGCCTCTATAAAAGCGAAGTTAATACCATTAAAAAAGTTCTACAGAGACGTAAACCAACAACACTGTGATACTGCGAGGCTAGAATCATACGGCGGATTTATTAACACTTCATTTAAATTCTCTCAATGTTTGCCGGATAACTAAAGATGTATTTGCTCTGGCGTTATCGTGGTGGGAAACAATTTTCCTGCCCACTAATTCCGGTCGATTTTTTCAATGATCTGCTGTAGTTCTGTTAGTTAGTGACAGCATAGGTCTAATTCAATCGTTCTTCTAGATGACGGCAGTTCCAAATACACGATTCCTTTTCATTCACAATTATTGTGCTTAGTGTTGAACTATTTTTCAGCACCCGTAAATGACCCTTTTAGAGATGGCTCAATCTCGTTGTTTCTGTAGTGTTTGGCTGATCGAAATACGATCTAGTAATTTTTTTTTTTCGCGTCAATTCGTGTGGCACCCAAACATTGAGCTTCTTTTTGTAGCCGGCCTACTTCGATTGATTTAAAACTGCTCGGTAATCCATGTCTAATTCCTTAGCGATGTTATGGTTATCCATGTAGCTCAAATTTCGCAGTGATTTCACGAGCCTTTGTCGTAATTGGTCGACTACTACGAAAGATCTCCCACATCGAAGCTTCCAGAACGAGCACAATAGAACGGTCTTTCGCCAGTTGTTTGTTACTTTATCTTGAACATGAGCAACAAAATTTTTTTATGAGTCTGAGTAACATTCGTGCTTTTATCGTAATGTGCCGTAATTTAAAATATAGTAAAACTGTGCACAAGTTTTACTCATCCTCAAGACGCTCTATCTTTCATCTAAACAAAGACATACCCACGATTTTGGCGCAACCACTATTGGCGGGTTTCAAGTCAACTAACACCAACCCCAACACGGTAAAACTCATACAAAACACATTTAGCTAGAGAAACGGTCAATACTTTCTCGACAAGTTAAAGATTAACTTGATAAAGATTATCTTTGATATATTATCTTTTTAAGATTTCCTAGATAAACTCATTCCTCGAATAAGGCATAAACGGGCTGTAACCGTTTCGTTTTAGACAAAACCAAGATGTTGCTTAGTAAATAAACCCGTGAAGTGTCTCGAGTTACCTTAGCAATTGTATAAACCTAGCCAAATTACGTTTTTTAAACTAAGCCATTTGAAGCTCCTCATATGAGTGGTATTTACAGTTTCCATTTAGAATCAGAGGGGTTTACATTCCCACAACGTGGGGTGAGGTGAGGTGGGGTGAGTTGAGCTACCAAAATCTTCCCGATCTTATTGAATGAAGGCGCGCCCCGCGACATTAAAGTTGGCCCGCCACACTGACGTCCCCATCCAAGGTCGAAGCCACTCCTTACAACTGACATGGCAGACAGGCAGGCAAGGAGGCAACGCAGCAGCATGGAAGGCTGTAACTGACGCTTCCTTTTCTATCCACGCAATAGATCAATTCAATAGGCAGTCTTAACGGCAGCTTCGATAGCCAGAACAGTCAATGAATTTCCTAACCACGAAAGAAAATAAACAGCAAAGTAACTCAAACTAAAATAAATGCAATTAAAGCTAACGAGATCCAACCGTGGCAAACGAAGAAAAAGAAAACTTCCGATTTCAGTAAAACATCTGAGATCGATAAAATTTCTATAATCCTTTGCATTAACATACACAAGCAGGTACTATCGACGATCTCACGGTCTGCCGGCGTCTATAGGCCACAGTAGACTTTTTCAAGTACACTTTTACCACCAACGTGATCAAACACAATTTATAAGGAAAGAATTGTATGACTCACTGTTAGCAATCACACTTCCCTCAGCCAAAAAATAAATGGCCATAACCAACACATCAATACAGAGAATAGATGAATTCATAGTTGCCACTTTTGCTATACCTTGCTCCGACGCCGTTTTAGCCTGAGGTCTCATGTATACGTATTACTAGCATTTCCTTAAAAGGTTAATCATGTATGCAAATTAGTTTAAAACAGTTCCTTGCAGTAATACTTCAAATCAACAATAGCGTTTACCTTCTCATATAGAGACACCACTACATGAAGAAAGCCAGCAATATACACACAGTAATCCTATAAGAACTATTCCCAGCTTCTCCGTCTGACTAAATTCGATTTAAGTTCACCCAGCATCGTGTGTTCACAGTCGCTATATACCCGTTGTATATTGCTCTACTGCAACTGTAGAGCTCGTAATAAGTCGTGGCGCTCATACCCCTGAAAGAGGAGCCGCATCCGGAAAAAGTACCTATTCAACTGATCCGTAAGATCGCTTGTAGCTGATGGCTGAACGAAATGCATATAGTAAATTGAACGTAAAATTAATTCTGTGGATGTGATCAAACGAAGCGCTTTCTTCCTGCTGAATGACCCTAGCAATGTCGACTAAGACTAACAGAAGCCAAACGAGAAAAAGATGACCGCATCCACACCACGCGGATTATGCGGACAAATAGTATGCAATATGGATTACAAGACGTATCATTCAGGATGTTCACACTCCGTAGGTAATCTAGCTAGCTAGCTAGCTAAAATTTTACATAGCCGTTGGAACAAATAGCTGGACAAGAGGACAAACTTTGAATAGGATTAGAGAATGAACGACATTGACCACTGCATCCGTTTACGGTTCTGTATATTTTAAACCTTATTCAAAAAAAGTCGCAACGCGACAATGACAGTTTCAGTTTAACTTGCAACCGCCTTGTACTATTCGGCGCAATGTGATTGATGACTTCCAGAATAAGCATTAAGGCAACAACACCTAGAAATTTCTGCTACATTGACTAATTGCAATGGCAGAGTCGATAAGGAGCGATTAATTCGCTCCCACAGAACCCATTCCACATCAATTCCAATGAACCAAGGAAGATTCCTGAATCAAGCAGGTTCGTTACTAACTTGTATGTCCGATTCAGCCTTTATTAATGTCGCTGCCTCAAATAGGCGCACGCGCCAATTTTTTTTCTTTCTACGTATAACAACTCAATTAAAGCGAGGATAGTAACCCGAATCTGGCTATCATAACTACTTCTATATATAAACAGATAACAGGTAGTAAAAGCATTTGCAGCTATCATTTCATCGCATTGGTAATAAAACATACTACGATGGCGTAGGCGGTCAAAATGGCAACATCAACGACAGTAGATACCCTACTATCATTACAAAACGACAATGATCATGATTCAGTTATAGTCATACTCGTCTGCATCAAACAGGCAGATAGTTCCACAACTGGGGCATTTGTATTCAATATCATCACTTCGTTTGTACCAATAGAATTTTTCGCGATTTATTTCGATAGTTCTTTACTCCTTCGACACTTATAGAACACGTACTAAGTATACGCTGGGGCTTTTAATCGTCATACCACTACCGTGCATGCACACGTACGTTATGTCACAGGACACGCACATGCCATCCTGATTCTGTCGACAATCTCAGGTTCAATGCGTCCATCTTTTTTACACTTACCCCGCTTTTTTTTCTTGCTTTCTATTATTACCATAATCCCTCTAACATTTCCAGACAGCTATTAAATTGTCCGAACCGCATTTGTCTGCTCATCAGAGTATTTACTAAGCACTTACGAAGTAGCCAAGCTGGACTATTCCTTTTTGTTTTGATGATTTAATTATTTTTAAGTATCCCTCCGACCATTCTCAGATCACTCATTGCTTCATCCATTTCTAGCAAATAATACAAACAGCAATAATACAGCAATAATACAAACACTATGAGACCTTATGTAGTCAACAGAACTGACAAAATCATTAGACGAGTTTTTCACCCATAACAAACGCTGTGTAACAAAGGTATTCGTCAGAGTTTAAAAAAAAAGTAATGGGTTATGTAAAATCCTGATTAAACACTTCTGTCGCAAAATAGTAGAAATATACCACTGCGGCGTGTTATTTTTGCTATGAATTTACACACAGATATTTCCCTGTTTGGGTGCCACTTTCGTGCTTCCATTAAAGTAACAGCATCAGATCGATGGCCACGGGATCTGTCTGATTCAGCGAGCCCTTCGCAGTAGTCGGCAGAAGGTTTTCTGACACGCTACTCTACTATCCTATAGTCTATTACTTCACTAACTTTCTTAAACACGTAGTATCGTATACGCAATAGGCAGAAACATTATGTAGCTGCCTGTGTAAACATGTCATTCCGATAATAGCAGCAATGGTATCAGCATCAGTAGAAATAGGGGTTGCAGCTGCAGGAAACGTATAATGGATACTTGGAGCGGACACAATGCTCGTGTTTCGGACGGGAAAAGGGCGCGGCCAGATTCGGATGTTCTAACGATGCCATCTAACGGCGGTCCGAGACTAACTTTAAGTCGAAACGTTTAAGTTAGTCGCAGGTGTAGTAGCTATTGCTACGACAACAGAAGTGAACAACCGTGACTAAGGAAACTAACATTAGGTCTACACGGGTCCCGTAGTCAATACGGCGTGAACTTTTAGCTGGTATCATGCCTTAAATTGAACTTGAGGATTCGCACCCAAGTAACGGTTGCTTCCCATTTTGTCTAGAGCGAATATAAAAACAGCAAAAAAAAAAAAGAATAAAAACATGTGAAGAACAAACTTTCAAGCAGCAAACAGATTGTCGAATACTCCGAAAACAAGTGAGGTGGTAGACAAAGAGGTCGGTTGGAAGATACCATATTATTTGATAGGTAATGTAATGGAGTCTATAACAGAACAGTACCAAGTGGATAAGTGTCTTTGAGAGACGAACCGCTATAAGGCAACTCACATCCACGTTTCATGTTTTCAAATAGATTCCAAAAGCTCTCTTGAATTTCTATAGCGAATATAAATTTACTTTCATTATAATCGAAAGCATACATTATCATATCACCTTTAGTCGCTAAAGCACAACATACAATGTTGTGCATTGTGGATTATACTACATTGTGTAACATTGTATGTTGTGCCTTAGTGTGTGAAAAGTGTATAGCTTGCTGCCCTGTTAAATCGATCCACAATCGATTTTTGTGGACCATTTTGGGGGCGCACAAAATGGTCCACAAAAAACCATCCTTGGAAGCTGAAGAGGTGACACTAGATGATCTAAGTAAGATTTGGAATTCATAATATGCCAGAACCTATTTTGGGCACAAAGAGCTGATTAATTAGCTTCGGGCTTATGTCACACACGGAATGCGGCGTATCACATATAATGGCTGGCAGTGAATGGTTAAAACAAACCGCAGGCAACGAATCGGCGTAATAAAACTCGTGGTCATTATTAACGTCAAATATTTAAGGACACTTCAAGACCCGAAACGAGATGGCGGATTTACACCGGCAAAAGACGAAAGTTATCCCATTTTTCAGACCCATAAACTGTTGACAAACATCCCCATTGTTGACATGGCTTTGTTTGAACCGAAGGCTGGGTTACTCTAATTATATAAAATTACTGTTACTTATAATTATCACAGTCTACTTGTACACATAAAGCATATTCGCTGTCAATAAGTCTACTACAGTTAACCTGTTAACTGTACATTGTATGCATGTAAATATCTTGGATAAACAAAAACCCTAATTTTTGAAATGTTTCACCTTACCCCTTTAATAACCGATGATTTTGAATATAGCTACGACAGTTAGCTCAAACAAAACATTTCTAACTCTGCGTATACCCGCCCATTTAGAATACACTATACTAACCCTTGAAATAAGCCAAGGATGCATGAGATCAAGTCTCGACAGAAGATCAGTGGTCATTTTGTCACCTACTTTAGTCTACAATAAATCCACTTGCGCTCCGTTGAAGTTCACATTCAATCGTATAAACCTCCTTTTCCAATGTGAACAATCACCACTTAGCGACGACTTCTATATATTGTTACTGCCATCACCGTTAATCGGTTCATCTTCCAAAATCTCGTAGGCGTCACTAGTTTAGTCACAACTGACAACAAGTTATTACACTGTAATACGCGCACGCGCGCAGACGGATCGATCGGTGAACACGTGGTTTGTGCGTCTCGCCGCGTCAGCGGGTGTGGGTGCTTCTATGCCAGTCACAATGGCCAGACATAGTAGGCCTGACTGACCACATGTGTCATGCTGTTATTGCCTTTGCATGGGACGTTGAGTGTCCCTTGTCGCTATGGGCTCAACGTTGGTTGAGCTTAAACAAAAAAGCAATAAATTGCAGCGTTAGCAAAAAGTGCCCTAGTGCAACCATCACTAGCAACACTATCCTTCATTGTGTGTGAACTCTTCCGCTTCTGAGTCTATTTCCAAATCGGAATCGGTGTATCCAGTGGTTGATTTTCACCGCTGTACGACCAAAAATAGGCTGCAACGTTCAGCATATCAGATAAGCTAATCAGCCGTCAAGCTGGACCCCTCAAGCGTCAAAACAGAACGCCAAAAAAAAGGCGAGGCCAGAACAGTTGTCAACTTAAATTTCTTTGTCGTCGTCTTCTACCAAGAAACTTTATCTATAGAGTCGCAATAGAAGCGTTTCGTTGGATTCGACGTGCGGCCCGTGGTGCTCGATTTCCCAGTGCTGCTAGTCGGCATCCGGCTCGCATCAGTTACGCCGTCATTCAGATAACTAGTAGTAGTTGCACAGCCGCCGCGAGGTGAACTTACTAGTAAAAAGCACAATACGTCGGCAGCATCGGAAAAATGACGTGCCTAAACGGCGGAATCAATCACGTGCCGGTTTGAATGTCGTGTTGTTCCTTATAGTTGTTGGTGCGGTCACATACGCAGGCGTTGCCGATATCGTGACAGCAGTCGCTGTTACCCTGCTGTGGCTACTACAGTTGCGAAGGCGATGACGACTAACGTTGGTCATGTTCTACAACGCAACCGGAAACCAATCAACAACAACAACAATGAGTATTAAATTTTATTACACAAAGGTACGCTCTCACACGTATACTGGGCCAAATGAAGATGAGATGTCGAATGACAACAAGGACGAAATGATGATTATGGCGACGATTCGTTCACCGCGTGTCGTGCCGTTAGTGTTTATTACTCACTGTTGACAACTATGTCTGCCAAGGACCGGATCCCACTCGTTGATGCTGTTAACAGTAACCGACAATTGGACTAGCTCATACACGACTGCTCCACGTTCAGTAATATCGCTGCGCTCACCAGTAGCAACAAAAACAAGGAGCAAAAATTCCAGCCAAGCCGTTAACAACAGCGTAATAGAGAACGGGCGAGCGACGCGATTAGTCTGCCATCAGACGCTTTTACGGATTACAGATGTATCTATAAGATGGCTAATCTCAGGAGTTGCGTCCAGTTGGTTTTACTTAAACTACAAAGATAGTTGAGTAATGCAGGTACAGTGCTAGTGACTAGACAAAAAGCGTTTGAGCAAAATTAACGACTGATTCTAGAAGAAACAGCTGAAACGCACGATAACTGCTCACGATCGCGATGACGCGCCGTACAATTTAGTACGGGGCGTGTGCCATATCCAAGTGTTCATTCCGTCGGTGCTACGCTTAAATACATATGTACATCCACACAATCAATATTCAACCAAAAATAACTGAGTTTGACGTAAAATAAATATAGTAAATATAAATCCATAGTAGGCTGGTCGGTGAGAATACAACGATAGAGATAATACGTTAGTACAGGCGAATTCCACTCGGGTTTTTTACACCTCTCTAGCATTTTTCACGGAGATACTACGCTTAACATTTCACAACTTGATTTGTGGCACTGCCGATGCTTATTCCACGTTAACTATTCGCGTATGTTCGACAAAACAAGCGACGACCGTGAGTGAGCTTCGACGCTTTTTTAAATGACGTCTTCCTCGAGGCGCCGTAGCAGATGTATGACATTAATAACTAATCTTTACCATTTTTCTTTCGTTATCTATCGCAGTCACTACTCGTTAGCAAGACGGCATTGACGCACCGACCACTGATGTATCAGCAATGTCACATCGCGTCTTAGTCGTAGCTAAAATGGCTGGTCGGTCTTGTCATTCATTCAAGTTCAGTCATGTTTGCCTATTGAGGAATCAACACTTAATAGTTGTTGTAACATTGTTTTAAAAATTAATACTCTGCCATCCCATTGTTGCAAGACATTGCAAGTCAGCGAGCTAAACAGCTGAATAATATTTGTGGGGACAGACGCCAGCGTACGTCATCGCCACTAACAGCATCAGCAGACTTTCGACCACTGCCAACACGTACGGAGGGGACCAACCGATGTCGAGTGGATTAAGAAGGAAGAACGTTACGCTATGCGACGCAAGGCAACGTCTGCCGTCCTTCGTTTGTTACTGCTCCTGTTGCCGCTAAAGTTACTAGATCGACCGCGTTCAACTGGAACAATAACCGCCGCGGTACTTAATAACATAAACTGTGCTCTAGCGTGCGACTCCGTGACTGGGGCAGTCAGCCGTTTGTTCACTCACCCGGTCGGTCGCCCGTACGACCGATCACGCTGCTACCGCTGCGATTATACTTGTACGAACTGTATATACAGCCTGGTAGACTATGTGCGTGTCTTGCGGTTTGCGTTGCGGCTTGTCTCGATGCCTACTGCAATTATCTAGACACTTATTGCAACGGCGGTATAGTACTGAGACCGTCTGTAGCACACCACACGATTATTGCCGCTTACACAACATATTATGGGGGGCTTAAAGTTAAAGACTGGCGAGTGGTAGCCCGTAGCAGCAAAAGCACCAATAGCAATCTCTGTTGTTGACTAAAGGGTGACTAGAGGACTGGCCGTGAGTTTCTCCAGCTAACAAGTTTGGCGCTTAGCAAAAGCAGCACTACAGAGTTAGCTGGGCATGTGAGTAGCACTGGGCGGACGAGAGATGTTTGTCGCATGTGTGGCACAGCACGGAGCAAATAGTCGTCAAAATAGTTGAGACGGACTGACGGACGGTCGTCAAACAGCCGGCCAAGCAGTTTACTAAGTCTCTCGCAGTAGAGAGAGAGAGAGAGAGGGGGGGGAGTAGCTAGCGCGGGCAGGCGGTCAACATTCGTCGCCCATCAGCTACGAAGGAAATTACCAACCACAAGGTATTTACTAGCCATCGTCAGCAGTACCGGCGTCCGCCAGCCTACACAATGAGCAAGTTAGTAGCGAGCTCTGCTTGAATCCTCCGTTGAATCCGCTAACCAGAGCTTTTAGCTTGAGGTAAGGAATCGTAACTGCAACAGCGGTTGTTGCTAACGCCCCGGCATTGGCTGTCCCATTTAGTAATGGCAGCATTGCTGTCACCAGCAGCACTAAAACACCTTGCAGTATAGAAACCACCTTGCTAAAGTGTAACGTTGAAAATATGCAACAAATATGGTCGTCCTTATACATAGTTGCACACACACACAGAAGAAAAACGTGACAAGCAGGTAGAGGTCGGATAAGCATACGTGTAAGCAAAGGTTAACCATATGTAACGAACACTCATTTGCATTTCTCACTTTTCATCTAACCAGCAACGCTATCACTGTTCATAAACTTATAACTGTGACAACATGTGTGTAAAATCCAACGTAGAGTAAGGTACTGGGACGTCAGAGGTTTCAGCTAAAAGAGCGGAGCTGAAAGACATTTTACTGTCTACATTCCTCGAGAAGAAAATGAGGATAGTTGAAAACGTTTCGATGGTGGACAGGCGCGATGGCCACACGTAAATATTAGACATGTCTTGGTGCTGGAATAGACACGCATACAAATACCTACAAACCAATAACAATTACGTAGTGATGTACTCCTCGATATATTGGCTGATCCCGATTCAGAACTCTAGGGAACGACCGTGATTTCGTGACGAACGTTTGTTTTTTATCGTACCGCTGTCTGTTATGCCTAGTTAACCCTAATAATAAAGCTATACCGGACTAATTATTTCATACTATCTTACAACTTTAAAATTCTGTTAAATTGCTGTTCCACCTCTTACCATGCGAAGGCCGGCTGTGCCAGCATCTGTTTGAAGAACCGAGAGCATGTTGACTTAAACGGTGCTGACCACTCAGCGTATTTTCCCACGGAAGTACTGATAATATTATTCTAGTTATTGCAAATTGTAGTACCAATGATGCTACTAATGGTTATTTTTGTTTTGTAATTCCGTAGTTGTTCCGTCTATTTCTTTTTCTGTCGCTCTCCTTCTTTCCAGTCCCCGTCCGTTGCTGTATTGACGATGCTGATCTTGATCTGACAGCAGTAGCAGCTATGTAGCACGGCAGCTCCCGTAACTGTGCTAACGACAATGGCTACAGATGGCAAGAGTTGATCGACATTACATATTCCTCCTCTTTTCGAACGTGTACACAGTCTAGAAGCGCAGAAACTCACCGGTTGTTTCTGTTCGTTCGTGTCTGCTAAACGATGGCTGTTAATATTGCAGCTACAGGTGATCTGATCAAAATCAGGGGTACCGAGAGCGATAGCGTTCGTCTTTGATTTGAGACCAACAACAACTAGTATTGAATAGGCGTGTTTCAGCGTTCAACCGACCTTCTACCTTTCGACGCATAGGCGGCGCGTCCAGTTGACGAGAAATTCTAATAGTAGAACGTCAGCCGTCGCAGAAGCGACTCTTTCCAATAGAACGCGTCAAGCACTGAATGTGCGATGCGCAGACACACTATGCAATGCACATCCTTCCCTCAACCAAAGACACTATTACACATACTATGACCTGTGCGAGCGTGTCCACGTCTATCCTTAGATAGCTGGCGGTTAGTAGTGCCTGCTAATTTATGCGGTACTTCTTTTCCCTACGAGCAACTAACTGCCCCTCAATATCGTTAATGACAGAGCGGATAGAAAAATCGACAGACAGAAAGACAGACAGATTCTTCGGTCACACAGCAACCGGAAGATGTAACTGACAAACTGAAGCGATTGTACTACGGGTGTTGTTACCGGTACCATGGGCTTAGAAGAAGGTGGCTAGGTAGGAACGTAGTCAGCATTCGCTTAAAGGAAGTGACACGTTTATACACAGACGCTAATATACCGACAGTTGCATAGTGGCGAGTCACTTAGCTGTTACCGACACTGGCCGGTACCATTGGTGATACTATTCTGTTGAGTGCGTTCGGTGCTTAACACTTCTCTCAAGCTGCCTGTAAAGCGTTCGCTCGTTGCCCGTGTGTGCAGACCAGAAAGATGCCACCGGCAAGTCCCCGCACTCCGGCACGGCGGCTGGTCTCCTCTTCTGCGGCATAACGTGTTGCCAATGTCGTCCTGTTGATGCTATACCAGCTTTGCAATCAAAGTAGCCTCATCTGGACGAGCTTTGCAATACGGGGCACAATTCTTTACCTGTCACTGCACTGAACACTATGAACACACGGGAAAAGGGAGAGAAAGACATTTGGACACCCCGAGTAGAACAGACCACACCACGACAGCATAGGTCACAATTGGGCCCTGACGACGAGTCCGCTATCGTGTCGTTATCGTTTTCCTTCCTTATGCGGTGCATGCAGGGGCGATGAAGCTAGGCCACTCCGGTCGGACAGCAGCAACAGTTCAGAATTCACAGGACTATAGGCTTACTGATCTTACCCGTTTCAGCCGACACAAACGCCATCGGGGAAATTCCTGCTTGCATTGTTCGTCCTAGCTTGGCTTGACGGCCTTTGGCTGCTTATGCGGGATAGATCAATTCGTGTCTCTCTGGCCAACCTCAATATTTCCAGCTCAAAGCTATAAGAAGGCATATCTTTTTTCCTGGCCTGTTTGCAGCTGTTATGGCCTCTGCATTCGGCTGCTCTTGAGAACGTCAAGTATTTTTCCACGAATCTGTCTCTGGCCTTTTAGTCGTCGATCTTTTCAGTTTTCAACTTTAAAGAAATCGTCCTTATTCTGCTCCGTGTTGCACTTCCTTCATATGCCAACCAATAAAGCTATTTTTACTACCCGCTGAACCGACTACCAAATTACTGCTACACGCACGATTAGGGGCGTAATCCAACACAACATTCACTTTTTAGCTAACAGACGCACACAACTATGCGACACAAATACATACGTAGCAATCACCCTGTCTACTTTAATATAATTGTCTTGACACAATTTGTCATGAAGCCCCTTTTTCTGCTGACGGTGGCGTTGCTGCCGCTGCTGCAATTCTCATAGAGACTGCTCGATGATGTCTGCATGGCCTACACGCGTGTGGCCTTTTTCACGTCGCTGTTTTCACAGCAAACCCGATCTCCGTTCAACGCTGGTAATCGACCGCTAAGTTGGCTACTGAACTTGCACGACCAACTGCTGCTGCGGCATGAAGATTTCACGCTGCGCACATCAACGGCAGCGGCGGTGACAACATGCGTATAACAAAAACATCGATGGGAAGCCTCTTAGCTGGAGAAGCAGATTTTGCTATGTCTAACTGTTGCTGTGGATGTCGACTGGTTCGGCGCTTGTTCAGCACCACCTGAGAACAAGAACTTTTTTCATTGCCAAAGCACCCGGTTACCAGCTACACTTACCGGTTAGTGTTCACAGTGGTTATGCAACAAATCAGACAGCATTTGGGGGGTACAGCACAAATCATCACGAAAATGCTTCGTTGACTTTGTTGTATAATTGTGGTAGTCAGCACGTCGAAGTAATACACAATTGATTTAAGGTAGAAGTTCGTTCCAACTAGGGATTATCGAAGACTGTATTAGCCGCAATGTTAATATCGTAGTCTTGTTTACAGAGTATCCCCATATAATATACATATTATATACAATACATTACATATATCAATATGTTTAACAAGTATAGTAATTATTAATAATAAAATGAACTGATGCTCGCTGGTGAGTGTCGGCCGTAGCTGCTATTCGCACACGTCGCCATTCGACCACAAAGCGGTGCAAAGCATCAGCAGCTCTGACTGCTGGATCTCTATCCAGTTACAAGTCCATGCCAACACCGTCGCACCACTTCCTTTTGATTGACTCTCACGTCTGACGCGAACAACGATGACGACGACGACCGCGACTGGCTCTGACGTCTGACTCTGACCATCTGCTATAGCTGCGGCAGATCTGTTGCTATTTCTACCACTAACGTCGCTGGTGGCGTTGCTCTTCACCGCCGACAGAATTCTGCCAGCCACGCCACGGCCGCTACTGATACTGCTCGGCTGTTGTCGCCGCCGCTGACTGGCCCATGAAAACACACAGTGAAACTGCAATAGCGGGATGGCAGTGGCGATAGTGGAAGTAGCGCGATGGCAACGGCAGAGGCGATGGCAACGTGTTGCTTCGCGTAATCGTACTGCTGTATCTCTTGCCGTTTGTTGTGTCAGTAAGCGGTTTGCATACGCAGCTGTCGTGAATTAAAACAGTAATACTACTACTACTACTACTACTACTGCTGCTGTTGCTGCTGCTGCTGCTGCAAGAACACCAACCACAGCAGCGTGTAGCGTAGCCGCAGCAGCTGCTGTAGCCAGAAGAAATATACCTATAGTTGTATTCACGTTAGGCTGCTGTTCGTAATAGCAGTAGAAGGTTCTGTTTCTATCTGCTATGATGTACTGTAATTGGGGTTGTTCCTGCTCGTCCCGTTCATCGAGTCTACTGGAACTCGTTCGGAGGCGATTGCAGCGGAAGGCAGCACGCATCGCAGCTCGGAGAAAGTAGAATGATAAGCGCGTGTGCACTTTGCTCACCGAAAGAAGGCACAACACACACAGCATCAACATCAACCAGCGCTACCCTTATGAACAGCTTATACAGCGGTTGCTGGTACGACTGGGTAAAACACTTCGGCTGCCATCAAGAGCAACGGCGACAGTATCAGCAACTTAAACAGGAGTAACAGCATTCCCGGAATGACCCTGACGTTTAGCCGGTATCGACATGATTATGATGATTATAAAAAATAAAGACAGTATAATTTCATTGCGCTGCTAACAGAAAAACAACAACTACGGCGGCGGTGGCGGCGACGCAGACGATTATCGCAACAAAACACCAAAGGGGGCGAGAACGAACCGGGACAAAACAAAAACAATGGTAAATAGCCGAGAAGTGTATGCCAATGATGGGTACCATCAGTCTTATCGAACTAAAAAGCATTTGGCGTTGCCCCGTAATCGTGATTTTGTTTGAAGACGTTTTAGTACGACAGTAGGATTCAAACACACTCATGACAATCGAATAAATGTAAACAATGTATTACTATCCGTTAGAATAAACAATACAAAGCATTTTGTTGTACGTTAGTATTGGGTGAGTGTTGGCTCGTACCGTTATTATTATTACTTGTACTTCTTTTTTATTGTATTTGTAGTAATTCAATGGAAGTGGGTACATCGTACAGTACCCAACCACCACGGGTACGAACTACTTATACGTATTTATTGAGGAACGAGTCGCAAGAGTAGCTATGACAAGCAAGAGGAAAAGAGAACACAGAAATTACACGGCGGGGCGCACATGTTGAGCCACCCTAGTCTTTTCATTGCTTACCATCTTCTTCGCCACAGCAAACGTCAATGGACGTGAAACGTTCCTGCTGCTATTAACCAGTACTACCCACTTCTTGGCTAAAAAAAAATTATTAACCAGTACTACTCACACCTTAGCTAAAAAATATAAAAAATGAGTTCGTCTAGCTGACAGTAAAACTTGCCCAGAAATCATATCTTTCTTCCATCATCGTTTCCGTGTCCACCTATCCTCTTCCAAATATAACCCAGTATAACAATTAAATAATCTTCCACTTTACGTATCACCACCGCATCGTCTACTTTGATCAGATCCGACATAGTCATAGCTGGCTTATTCGCGCTTTTTCCCTGTCTCCAAGATCTCAGTACCTTACTAAATTTACAAATGGCTTTTCCAGCCCATATACACACACGATTTTCCTTACAGCACACACTGACTCGTATATCATACACACAGTGTAAATTTACAGATTCATCTTCCTCTCTCTCTCTCTCTCTCCCTTTCATAATCAACATGTATACATGAGTGTACGTATATGTGGTGTAGTATACACAAAAGTAGTTTAACCACGATTGCCGTATTGAAAGAAGGCGGTACACAGAAACCCACCACGCATGAGTGGGTCTCGTTTGCATGCTGTATAGCCTTTTTGCGTGTCTGCATGTCGAACAGAGTCCAAAGGCAAAAAGCAAGGCATGGTTTCGGCGTGTCAACCGATTTCCTCACAGCGACCAAGCCAGCTGGAGTTTCGCCGTCCTATGGACCAGATCACACGTTCTATAATGGCCCACGGCTGCCTTCAGCGGTTGTTCTCGATCGCCTGAGTCGCGCGTGTATAACCCGTATTTAGCAATTTGACAGCACGTGAAGGGTTAGGCTTGCCACAGGAGATCGAGGAGGTTCGACGGGACTCCATTCATTCACCGGCCAAACTAAGTTAGGCCATAGGGAACAAGTAGCACACGGCACACATTCATACGATGGACAGCAGGCTCGGCCAGGCCAAGACAACAGTAGCATAAAGGCACAGCCGCACACTACACGCCGTTGGCCTGTGACTGCCCCTGGTTGATTAGCTGTCCGATCCATTGGCTAGCTACATGGCTCACTTATTTCTCTGACGCTCACCTCACCTCTCTTTTCATCTGTTGTTCATCGCTCACCAATTGGATATGCTGTTGACTCACCCTGCAGTGCGGCGAAACGTCCGGAGAGCCAAAGGCCAGCTCGTTGTTCCGGTTATCCAGGTTAAGGTTGAGAGCTGCCGGCAGTTCGGGGCCTGCAAGGCCCCCCACCCCATCGTCCTCGGGGAACACCGGCATCTATCCTATGTTGCACAGCACTCAGCTCCTCGTCCTGGGACACACTAATGGGACGGTGAGAGAACACTGCTGGATTTTCTTGCTCCCTCTATGTCTAATTATAACAATACAATTTGCACAAATGTACAACACCAACTAAGCAACAAGGCAACCGAGCAGCCACCCAATCGGGCAGCCAACAAACCTCGACAACGAGCAACTTCTTGCCTTCCTCTGTTGGCCTGCCCTGCTGCTGCTGCTGCTACTGCTGCTGCTGCTGCTGCTGCTGCTGCTGCTGCTGCTGCTGTTCCTGGTTGCTCCTGCTGCTGCAGCTGCTCGCTGCTTCCACGAGCTTCCACAACCCTCCTCACTGACTGTGTTACTCCCCTTGTCTGCTCGGTGGTGGTGGTGGCGGCGGCGGCGACGGCGGCTGCTGCCACACCGTTCCAGCAGCAGACGACGGTAGCAGCAGCACCACAAGCTGCGATGAGGACACGACTATCCAACGAGCCTAACTGACTGACTGATTCGTCGACGACGAATCGTACTGCGCTGTGTAGAGGTAGGAGCACCAGCTCTCTAGCAGCTATAAGGAACAAGAGCATCCGCTAGCCGAACCGGAGATGCAACACACAAATAACAGAATTACCCATTACGAAACATCCACACAGACAGCGACCCAGCTAAACTCACAACAGACAGACAAACGACAGCCGCTGGTGGGCCGCCTCTTTAACTGCCTCGTTGCAACGACCCGTACGACACATATTAGACGTGTATACACATTACACAAGGGTCCCACAGACACAGAGAACGGGCGCAGCCGTCGCTACAGAGCAGACGTCGCAATACGACAACACTCTATTTGTGGTGGCCTGTACTCTGGCAGTGGTCGCGCTATAATTGTTTTCGGGGTAGGGCGTCTGCTAACCGAAACCACTCGAAACCCAGAAAAGCTGCTGCCGCCGCTGCTGCCGCCGCCGCTACTCCAGATGAGTGCCACCACGAGTGCTCATTCGATTCGGCCCGTTTCGGCTGCTCTTTGTCGACATGCTGCACTCACGCCGCGCGATCCACGTTGAGTGCGCCGGCATTGTTGATAGTTGTAGTAATGGTGCAGGTAGATTTAGCGGTAGGGAGTCAATGGAACACACAGGGAGAGCGGGCCCGGCGAAAAGCGTGGCAAAGCACGCAACATCTGAACTAGAGGCAGAAACAGAGCGGAGCTCACGTAGCCCGCTATATTCTATGCTGTTCTGCGCTATCGCGATGCGTTCCTGAATGGTAAAATGTGCAGTTAGTTGACAATAGCGGGCTCCGTACCTGGATTAAGTTACTTTTCGGCTCTGCCTGTGATCGTTGGCCGATACGTTCATCTGTTTCGTCTATCCTTATTTCTCTCACATTAACTGTTTTAGTATGATTGGCCTATAGTAACCGGCTCGCCGCTGCTGCTGTTGCTGTGGCTGCCGTGTCAATGCGATCGCGACAGCAATCACAGCATCTGTTTGTTTTTAGTTCAACAAAAAGCCAAGCCAGAAAGAGCCAGAACTATGAAGGCGATGGTACAGCGGCGTTACGCTGATATACTGCTATAGAATTCACAACAATAGTAGGATGTTATCATTATATGTGTATGAGAATTGCAGGTAAAAACATTGCCTTATAGATTTTATGAGCTCCTGCAATGGAATTCAAGAATGATCCCGAATACATTAGAGATTCCGAGAGTGGCAGCGTAGACAAGCTAACTTGCAATCCCAGTGCGAATGTACAATCAGAGCGTACGTCGGTCACTGGGGTCCCGTTGTGAATAGCGTTATCATTCTAGGCGAATAGGTCATCATCCCGAACAAGTTATGCCAGTTCGTTTGTGCTTACAGAATTACACTGTTGTTCATTCGGAGCTGTAAACATATTATAGGCTCACGTATAAAAACTGATTTAACAGCCAGGTGTCAAACAAAGGCTCAATAATTTGAACACTTATTCAACCCTGCTAGGTTCAAACTCTTACGTTAGAGTTTACAAACGGATCCTGGAGGAAGATCCATGTCTGCTAGTTATTAATGGAAAAAAATTATCTTGATAATCGGCAATCCATATACATGAAAAGCGTAGAGATCTATTTACTCAACGCCGTTTAGACTCAGCATAGCACACAAGTACAGCAATTTTCGAGGTACTAATCGGAATGGGAAACGTTCCTCACACTACCGCCATGAGCGCGGTGTAGAGCCAGAGTTTCGAGAACGTTTTACAACTAGAAAAATCAATAAAGGTCTTATCCATTTTAGTCCGGAACAAATAGTGATCATACGAGTACACTAGGATGATTCAAATATCTAATAGACTGCTAGATAAATTCATGACGTCGAATAATCGAAATCTCGAACTGCACTCGGAACATTATTCGGTTATAAAGCGAGATGCTAATGAAGTTTGTCGAGTCGATCCGAATATAATGCTTGCTTAATTATTAGGCCGCTGAGTGGACTGATTTCAAGCAGCAATTAAGGCTAGGTTACGGAACTACAACGACCCCGATGATCGTGGCGCTGATCACTAGGAAAATGACTATGTGAGGAATTTATTTAATTCACTCATTTTCAGGAACTGCATGAATAGGTGTCAGAAATTATGTCTTCGCGTGACGGTAACTAAGTAGTTTCCTTAGTTAGCATGGGATATCTCAAAAAGCACTAACATCTAATTCTTTCAGTTTACACCAAATGAGTGTTGTACTACTTCCATTATTCAGTAGGTAATAGCGCAATGAGCAAGCCAGCGCGAGTTTCTCATTGGCTAAAACGCATAATTGTAAGACAATAGAAACTAATCATAAAGTGTTGATTCACTCTACAACGCTCTTCTAATGCCGATGTGCTATTGACAGAAAGTGAGCAACTATGAGCGGTCGTGGTTAAACTTACTACTTGGTCACTCTTGATAATTCGGCTGTTACTATTGTCTGTGCAGCTGTACAGTTGACAGTAGCACAGCAGACAGCAATTGAGTTTGGATCAAACGACGTTCAGCCAGCTACGCTGGCTTTCAGCCGGGCGAGATCAGCTGGCTTTGACAGCAGGGACCAGCAACGTCGATGCTGCTGCTGCTGCTACTGTGACCCGCCGTATTGGCAATGCTCCACATTATGACTATGAGCTATTGTTGCGAGACAGAGCGTCCAGCAGCCGGTGACCTGGGACTCTGCAGAATCCATACACTAATGCTCCCGTCGGGTCCCTCTGCCCCCACTTACTAGTTGTACTAACAGCATTAGCAGCAGCAGCAGCAAGAAATGGTGATACAAATGGCGAAAGAGCAGTGCGTTCGAAATACAGCTCGGTAGAATCCTAGGAACCGCAAGAAGGGAATTCCGCGTCCGTCTACACGAATCGTACCTCGCACTTTCTCCTTCACTCTCATTCTCAAATGACAGAAACAGGTACAGAACGTAGGTAGTGATATACTTCATACAGCTACGTCGTTGATTAAAACATGGAATTCCCTGTTTTGGCTCAACAATAATGTGTCTCCTCATGAACCTTGGAGGTACATTTTAGGTGTACGCCAGATGCCGATAGTAGAGACCATTCTCGACGATCGTCTGCGATGATTGCGAACGGCGGCCTTAGACTTGGTTTCAAGTCTAAGAGCGCCGTTTCCATGCCGAATGAATACTACAGTTTTAAAGTATTTATTCAACATGAACAATAGCAAAGCTATGAAGCGTACGTACACTACAAGCAAGCAGGCAGCAAGAATGAGGAAGTGCAAGAACCTCAACGATAACCATGTTGGCATTACTTATGTCCACCATATTCTTACTAGGAACAAATAAATGTAACTGAAACGTCGTTCGAAATAGCTGTGACCACACAACACATACCGCCAGAACAGCAGATAACTGTTGGTAGATCACAATGCTGATTTCAATATTTTCGAGAGACTCCAGTACAAAGATGTATTCCAGCAAACTTCAGCTTTCCTACATTAAGGTCAAAATAGTAAAATCACTATATAAATGAACCTATATCAAACTGGAATTGTGAAGCAACCAAGATTGAATTAATTAAATATAAACTGGGACATATAACCAGAATAGACTCTACGTAGAGCTACGATGCAGCAGAAGTAGGTTTAAAGATATAAGTCTGTTCGATATTTGCTGTTCGCACTGCTGAATAAATAAATGGTAAGCTGTGCAGCAAGAACTTTCCAAGTACATGCCCCGAGGCCGCTGATTAAATATCGGCTATTGTTTACTAGCTCTTGCATTTCAAATTCACTTGATAAGGAACAATAACATGGTCGACGTCTCGGATTCAACAAGCACCTAATATGTGAGGCCTGCGAGTCATAATGTGGATCCAGCTTATTTTAATAACGTACCAGTATTCAATATTTGACCCTTTTGGTATTTCACTCGTGTCATTTGGGTCAATTGCGGTAACGCTATGCCTGTTAAACAGATGTTCGACTTGATCCAGTCGACAGGCTTAACAATCAGAAATGTACTGTATAACACAACACAGTATGCGTAACTATATAAGAACAATTATTTCACTTCGTGCGACGTTAATGTTTCCAAATATACCATAAAAAATTAAATTTTCTTCGTAGTTATAAGTTCTAACAAATCACTGTTCCCGCATCTGCATGTGTAAAATCCATGACAAAACATTTTATGGTTTCAAGCAAGCTTACATAATTCGGGTCACTAATTTCGAACCATTATGTATGAATTTAAGAAGATGCGTATGAAAAGATGCCGCTTGTTGTAACGTACAGTAGTAATAATATGAAAAAAGTTATAGCTTGCATGTAAAACATGAGTAGTTGAACACAAGCTTTTGAGATTAAGCTTCTTTACATAATAATGCAGTCGAACATTATTTATTATGAAGGAATTTGCGATATCGAGCAGGAGTAGGGTGCTCCTCGGGTATGTTTTGTGAAGAGCTCGTACAGGAAGAAATAGATATAGGCTAGTGGGAAATTCAATGCTTCCATCAGGAAATTAATATTCCATAACATTGTAAGCTCAAACATTGTTCATACGCGCTTTTTCTATTGCAAATTAGAACAATACGTAATAAGATCTTGACGAGCTTTTTTCTTGCAAAAATTAATATTTATCTTGGGGCGCCGTTCAACTAACATTAGAAAACTGTGTCCGTATCTATTTTCTATTTTAAAACAATGATAATAATGCATAAACAATTATGCTGAAATAAGTAAGAAACTTTACCGAAGATTATATTGGTCATATTTAGTCAATTGAGGCTGCATCCTGGAAGTGTAAAGTGGAGATCCAACTGCCATCATGGAAACCAAACCAAACGAAGTATTTCGCATTTTAATCAGTAAAAAAACGTCTAAAACAAATAAAAAAAAAAAGGAGACTTTCTAGCATTACCGTAACTCTTCCGAACTATCGAATACAGAACTGTCTTCCGAAATCTATCGTACTGCTTGCTATATTATTCTGGCATATATATATATAGTTTTGCAGAATGTCAGAGAAAAAGAGAAGTACGTCCGTTTCTATCAATGAATTAAGGCGTCCTACGTAGCGGATAGCCACGTATTGATATTTCTCAGATTTTGTTGAACTCGTTTTAGCTTTCTGCCGCAAGTCCTCATTGACTATCACAATATGCATTCAGTTCATAGCCCTATCTCGTTATTGGACTTTAATGTGGTGAGCAGATTCATACTTAGGTAGATTTAACGTGAAGGAATGCCCCTAATTGTACTATTGGTCCCACTGGTAGTGACCGAATGTTGACCACGACTCCATACGTGTCCCAAGTAAACAGAGTCAACTTGAAGCAAACAAAGTGGACGGCAACCTTAGGTGGCTTCTTGAGTTGACGGTTTCTCAGCATCGGCATGTCTGCTGGCTTCGACAACCTAAAAAAACTCCGTACACGGTGTAGTTGTCTGCTACTCGTCTAAAGGACTCAGTGCATGCCGCTTAGAGTAAATGTTTGTTATGACCGTCAGAAAATTTTTCACAAACGATTGCAGTAATCAAGCACCAGACAACAACTCTTTGTTGAGACTGACATTACATAGAGATGTTTACAATCTCCATTCAAAGCCTGGCCGTATGTAAAAATCTATCATACTTGAATGATGGTGACAGTTGACTGGGCAGGGTCACCATGTTGGGCAAATGAATGCATTATATTACCCTATCGACGGTGTCAATACGGTGAAACAATACATCAGTATTTTATATATTGCTACGATTTTATAAATCAATATTTTTTGAGAGACATGTACACTGTACAGACAATTGTAATTCAATTCATGATAGTATGATTTTGTACAATATCACCTCTAGCAACAACTTCTATAATGGCATAGATAAAAACAGAAACCATAACGCTTATGTTAACATCTATAATATGAAAACAAGTAAAAATGTCGAGTCGACATACCTGTTCAGCAATCAACGGCCTTGGCGCTGTGAGGCCAATTCTGATCATCGCAAACTGTTTCACCGTGATCACGCACTCAATTCATTCACGCGTCTTTTCTGCACAAAAAATAGTCCTCGTTCAGATGTTCTTTCATACACTCGAACTCCCTCAACGTGCTTACGGCACGCTAACAAACAAAAACACATACACACACGTCGTAATCACAAACGTTTATATTTATAATCTACGGTAGTTTTTTGACACATGCGCACTCCACCGGCCGCCGACCAGGCAGGAAGCCATATGTGAGTTAACAGCTGCAACGGAAGAATCGAAACAAAGCGACTGGGCACCGCCAAAACAAAGTGATAGACCCAAAAGAAGTCTGACCTCGGGAGTGTGTCAATCCATCTAGTGATATCAATGGTATATTCACGAGCCGAAAAAGAGAGCGAAGGTGTGTGAGACATATAGGGCATAGCAGCAATGAGCGACTGAGTGAAAGCTAACTGACGACTGGCAAGGAATAAGCGTGGCAATATCGTAGATAGGCGAAAATCAAATGGAAACTGTACCTAGCGTAAAGGTTTGTTTTTAATTTATCTCATCCCTTAAGAAGCTTCTCTTTGAGACTCGAAATTGCAATCTCGATGTTCACACTAAACATGACGTCATCTGATCATAGTCGTGATACGTTTTGCCGTCCACACAGTCCGATACGGTGCAAAAGTGCATTGTGCATATCCAGCTTTATAGACAAATCAGAATCTGCTGGTCTAGGGTGCTATCTATAATGCACTTCTGGATTTTGAAAAACCTATGAATTGATTATGGTAATCCTTCGTTTGCTACCGTCAATATATCGATTTTTCTATCCGCAGTACGACCTGGATCCGAGGCATGTCACTGTATACGTCCGAGTTGAATTGCATAGTGACTCAAAAGTGCGCAATTCAAAAAAAAACGCGGCAAAATTCCATCTTTCTGCTATGAAGAGTAAAAAAAAACGAAGGTGTTGACTCTTATCGAATTGGATCATCCTAGAGAAAAAAACTGAGAAGAGAAAAAACCTTCTTATAAAAAACAGACCCAAGTCAAAGGCTGGGCTTCAATTTTGGATTTCCAACCAAATGCGCGACTCTAAATCTGTAATAGTTGGACACATGGAAGTTTTATGTCGCCAAAATAGATGATCGCTCCAAAAAAACGCAATACGGTAACATCCTATCATTTACTTGCTACTATAATTTTTGCTCCCACTCTGCGTGGGGACGCCTATTTTGACCTAAGCTCTAATATGCACTACTGGTCGAAAGCAATAAAGGCAGGTCAAAGGGCACGAATATTACCACCTTGTGTTCACGTTAATCTATGACGACTTGAGTTAACGACTTCGCTCAGCCATGTTCAATTCGAAGACAGCAGTCGGCGAAATAGAGACAGCCATAGCTCCAACATACGCCAGCCAGATAACCAGCAGGACGCTAGCTAATATAGCAGTATTTTGTTGCTAGGGGATAAAGGGAGTAATCAAATGAATGCAAGCAACGATTGAAGCCAGCGGCCTGTGTCTCTAGCCACCGGCAAGGAGGCAGCAACGCCAGTAAAACACTACTCTATGACCACCAGCAGAGTAATTCCGGACACACCATAGACGCTTCGAAGACGAGAGAACTATCCATAGTTGCCCACGGTTTACCTATGCCGGCGGTCCTTCTAGTCGAGGTAATAGAAATAGTTCTTGTAGATCATCGCCGTGGCCGCCGCTGCTACTACTACTGCTGCTGCTGCTGCTGGTGTTGCTGCTGCGGCGGCACGGTGAGCAACTTTTGCTGTTGTTAGTACTGGTCGCCGCCGCCGCTGCCGACGACCACTAAGATGGAGACATTCTTATTATGGTATGGTACCATCCAAAAGCGAAAACCAGCAGCATTGCTACTGTTGCTGATGCTGGATATGTATTGTCAGGCTGCCAAGACCAGACGTATGCCATCGGCAGATTATAGCATTGTACTTGAATATGAACTCGATGTATAACAGATTTTTACATAGTAATACAGTAACGCTCAACTGACCTGATTGTTGCTCTGCATGGTCATTAGGCAAGTAATTAGACCTATTAGTTCATTCTCAGTGGAAACTGGCCTTCGAGTAGAGAATCACGATTTGCCACAAGAGTATCTGAGTACACGCGAATACACAACATACACTTGATACGAGAGGATCATAAAACGATCGATAACTCCAACTTAGTTATAGGTTGAATTGACTCTACCTTTAGAACGTACTTTGACCACTTTTTATATGCAACACAATACAAAATAGATTGGTCACGCGCACTTCTGGGCAACGTCCAATAATTGGTTGGGTTCCGAAGCACATCCGTTCTGCAGAATGTTTGATGCTTTGCAGCTGAGGTAGTCACGTGGTCTCAAGCAACTCTCGGTGGAGATTTAGCAGAGGGGCAATAGTCTGGTAACCTCCTTTAGCGCATTTAGGCTTCGGGTATCTCCTTTCCTTTACTCACTTGTTTCACTATTACTTTTAGAGAAACTTTTGTATCGAAAGCAGTTATCATGCACAATATACCGTCAGAGAGATGCTTGGTGTATAGGTCACGAAATATTTATCTCTCCATATTTAGGAGTTCTATTTGAATGAAGATGATAGTAAGACTATGAAAAAACAACGTCATATACATACCCATAAAACATGTACCTATTTTGCATAATATATTATCGATTAACTACGAATGATTGCGTAACATCCACATTAGATAATGGTATCCGTCGTGTACTTATTTGACATATACACTTTTCAAGCGTACTACTATATGTGTCGATAGAATTTAGTTTTAGACATTGACCAAATAACACTACAAACAAGTGGGGCATCTCTACCAAAACCAATCAGACCAAGCCAACTTGCCTGCACTTGACGATGCAGTAAACATCCAGTAGCAGCAGCGCTAGACATCAGCCCAATCCTATACAACTCTGTGTTGCGTTAGTTTGTGCTGTCAATTTTTCTATTCTGACTCCATTTCCTATCAGCCATATCAGCAGCAAGCCATGAGACCCCAAAAATGTTTGCCTTGTATACACCTTCCCATCAAACTCATACTGATTTTTAGCACAAGTTACTTTACGTTGTTAACTTTACACATTTATAAATATGTCAATATAGTTTATGTATGAAAAAGACAACGCTGCCGGCAACGTGTGTGTTTAGCTGCTGGGCTGGGACTACCCCAGCTTCCACAGTAGCAGTAAACGACAGTGCGGCCACATGTCTGCGGCATGTCGCTGTCGGATATCGTTCTCCTGAACTTTTCAGCAAATCAATTGACACCGAAGTACAGTGAGCATGTGCCCCCATCTGTTCGCATATAGAATAGCACGTATTTCATATTAACTAACCAGAATTTAACAGAAAACGTGAAAATGTACTCACTCTTTCACAAACGTGTTTACTGGGCCCAGTGACCGCTCCGTTCCTCGCAGACGAAATTATCCTCAGCTGCGCCCTCTATCGACTGTCGCGGCAAACTATCGCGAATTAGAATCCGTCTTAATTCTAGCTTTATCTAAAGATCAATTATCACAGAAGCACTTTTGTGAGCAATTCTTCGTCCTAGTTCGACTTATCAGCAAAAGTCACGCAGCAGAAAAATTCCAGTAAAGTTTTACGTTCCGGTGACGTCAAATGTAAACACAAGCAGATCATCTGTTCTGGTTGCCTCTTCGAAAGGTTCCGCCGTCTCAATTCCGGTAAGATGTTGTTCTAATATTCACTTTATCGTATGAAGTTCGTCTTAAAACACGAAGAGGAAACGATATTCATAGTTTATTTACCCGAACTGTGCCAGATGTGGATATGCTATAGAGCGTAGTGTACAACGTAGTTAGTGCAAAGAGTTAATTGCGTGGAGCTTGCTAAACTTTATAGACTCCTTATCTCAGTCTGGCGGTCCGAACAGGGAGACTTAGTAAGTAGGTACCGCTCGGTACTTTAGTTCCGTGTGTGTAAATGTGAATGTTTCGGGTAGCGCGAGCTTCAATAAAAAATAGCTGTGGCCGGTATCCGGCTGGGAAAGTTTTAGGTGACCTCTCTGGTAGTTTTCACTGTTTGTGTGCACAACTCTATTGAATCGGTGTTCCGCGGTTACAGGAGGTGTCATTGCAACTGGCCAGAAGCGGGCAGAACAAATTTCGTACAAAAGAGCGTCTTCGCATTTAAATATGATTTCTGTTTAGGAATCGAACTGGGTGCTCGCTGTTATTTCGTAGCTTCGTAGATGTGTATCGTACGTGCAATAGATCGTGCTTTCCAGTGTAATTTTTCTAAGCGAAATGAAAAGACAGTAGCAGAAAAGTCAGATTATTATTATTCGAGTTATTCGAATAGGTGATCGAGACGCGTGGTTTTGCTTACGTAACGTGCGATTTCATCTAGGTAGGTACAGTAAGCTGAAAGATTATAATCTTAAACGCCCTCTATTCGTCCAAATTTGCGTATCAGCAGCGGCATAATTGCCACTATCATTATTTTTGGTCGCTCTGCGGGACAAAAGACATTAAAAACAGCCACACGTGCATACAGCGTCTTAAGTAAATAGAACATATTAGTCAGCCAACTAGACCGAAAGACAATTTGCGCCAGTGCATGGAGGGTACTTTATTTATGTGAACCTTTTAAACGGTGTGTGACTACACCTACTGATTGATAAAACGGCGCGAACTGAATTCTCTCTATTTGGTTAGGTGGTACTAAAGATTAGGGAGTGGTCTTTGAAGTTGTTGCCTGTTCATCTTATATTTGGCCTGAATGCATACGCTGTTTAGAGGGTTTCAAAGCTAAGCGCTAAAACCAGTTGATTCGAAAGTTAAAACAGCTAGTACGCATAGCAATAGCACCATTGTAAATCGATTGTTGTATAAATAATAACTTTATTCTCCTTAATTGTATAGTTCTGTTGTTGGACTACAGATCGTGTAGTATTCATAGGGCAAACGTTTAACAGATGTGTCGAATTAGTCGTGACAATTGGTGCGACACTCGGAACAAATACTTTATGTATCTGTTTTTTTTTTTAGTTAGTCTTCTATATTTCTGTGTTTTAAATAAGTAGTATAAGCACATAGTTTTTATGATGATATCACTGTATCGCTTGACGTCATGATTCTCTTTACAATTAGCTTATGTTCCATATAGATACTTAGCTGCTAAGGTTTTACTTCTCGAATTAGAAAGTATGCTATCAATTTTATTTTAGCAAGAAATATATATATCTACCGAAAAATTTTTAAAGCATTTTTATAACCAAATTTGTGTTTAACGTGTTTCAGAAAAATGACTTCCTTGGATATCGATCAGGCTAAGAAGGACTTCCTTCCGCCTGAGGGCTGGAAACGAAATCCAATTCTGCTGCAGCTGAAGAAACTTGATGAGGCCCTCACGTATAGGTTGGCTCTTGCCTTTACTGAGGATTCACTACTTGGTCATCTGCAGGTATGGCCACTGTTTTTCACGCATTTGTTTTGATCCAATGCACGGGAAGGTATAAAATACATGGGATAAAATTCTTCGTTCGAGATGCGCTACTTGTCCATATAAGATTCTCTTTACTAAAAAAATCTCATCTCTTCCTTTACAAATGTAACGCTGCCTTCGCACCTATCCTATTATAGCTTTCTTTATGTGCTTTTAGTCCTACTCCGCTGGTTGAGGCTCCGCAGCCGTTCATCGTCCGTTATGTCCGTATAAATTTGCTATCAGTCGTCATCTAACGAGAGTAATCGTAACGTTAATAACCGTATCGATAAATACAGTGTGCTAGTTAATTTATTCCGGCTACCCAGTGCAACTAATTATTTTAAATTTTAAATTAAGCAGATGAATTAATAGACGATCAAGTAATTTTAAGATCAAAGACGACAGCAGAAAGCCAGGTGAATTTAAGACGACATTTTATATAATTGATACTAGGAGAAATATTATGTTCTTCATTCTGTAAGCGCGAGTGTGCAAACTTGTAATGTAAGTTCATTCTCAGCGCTGCTCATAGCAATAACAGAGTAATTCAAGAAGAACAAAATGGGTCCGTAGATCTTTGAAAAGTCTAGACTCTATATGTCTGGTTATTGTTAATGTGGTTGTTCGCATGATTAATTGGGCAAGGTTCTTTAAGAATTTAGATATTGGAGTTACGTAACGATATATCACAGTATAAAATCTCATGACGACTAGTCAATGTAACCTTCAAAATATTCAATGTAAATATCCGTAAAGTACGCCTACACTTCAAAGCTATTTGATATTTCCTCGTCTTTGTATTTGTCGTTATAGATAACTATCCTGTCAAGTTAGCTAAGAAAAAACGAAGTTGTCTTTGTTTTTGTCTTTTTTTATTGTTTTTAGTACAAACTTCGCATGTTTGAGTACTCTGCCCATACACTGATGTGCTTTGCCTTGGCACTCTTCTTCTGGTACATGAGCATCTCGATGGCTTCGAAAACTCTCTTCACGAATATTATCCTTGGTAAGTACCATGAATTAAACCGAAGATTCTACTTGCATTTTAGCATTTAGAGTTCAACGCTATTTACTATAACTGTATTGTCCACAGTGCCACTCGAGCTTAGCTACCAGCAAATGCCTTTAATATCAAATAATACTACTTTCCCTTGAGTTCAACAGTACCGTAGTTTTTATCTGCATGATTTTCCATCAACATCAACCTCACCCCGTTGTCAGTAGCTGTGGATGGTTAAATTTAGACATCAGAAAATTTGGTAAGACAACTTGTATAGCGCGACAATGAGTAAAAACAATTTTTAGCTGGACATTATCAGATATGAAATTAGATTTTACTTTAACTAAGTTTTTAGATTCACTGAATGAGAGAGAATATAAAAGATGAAGACTATTTGAATGCCCGTCTAGCGTTCGAATAACAGAGGCCAGTTAACTGTCGACTTCAGTTATGTATAATTTCTATTGACATTCATGTTACACGTCTATATTAATCATATTGTGCTTCCTCAATTATTTTTGTGTCGTTGATTTTCTCGTTTTCGTTTTCTGTGTCCTTATCAGCCATGCTGATTGACGTCCTTGTAATTGCATTTGTGAAGGCTGCGTGCCGTCGGCGTAGGCCTGGGGTAACCCGCCAGCAGTACGAAGTGAATCCTTCTTCAACAAACCTTAGCTTCCCGTCTGGCTTCGTATCACGAGCAACGATGATTTTTTTAATAATTCTTTCGCAGGACTTCATAGCATTCGTTCCCATCGCGTTCCTCACGTGGGCTGTGCTCATGCTGCTCACAAAAATCGCTCTGGGCAGGTGAGATAATTTGCGTGTCTTAAAAAGCAAACAATGAGACGACAAAAAACAAATAGTGTGATATATTTTTCATTTTTTTATGTTCAAGTTATAAGTTCATAAATACGGTCAAATGAATGTATTCTAATCCATCCTATATTTTATGAATATACATGCTTAAAGAACACACGCTTCACTAATAAATGTTCTTTTATTGTAGGTTTTTTATTTTTGATGCAGTCGCCGGAGTGCCCATTGGCTATGCGGTAAATTGGTTCATTCAGGCTGTGTGGATGGACGCGGCTGATGTGGCCGCGCTAGAAGGATTTTTCGCGGGACAGTTCAACGACGAATGAGCCGGCCTTTTTCCGTTAACGAATGTTGTTGTATGCATAAATATAGCGCCTATGAAGTAAGATGTGAGTAAACAAAGATCTGAGCCTTGCCGATATAGCTTAGGTTGCGTCTGTACAGGCCCAAAGATAAGCCTACTTAACTCATGAATAGCGTACTTTCTGTATAAGGCTGTAAGTTATATGCTTAGGTCAGTAACCTTAACGTTCAAATTTTCATTACCATCAATCAATTTGGTGTAAGGAAGCGTGTAATAATGGTTTGGTTGGTAATAATGGCACATAATGCTAAGGAGAGGATTGTATAGAACTAATGCTTGAAACAATCGAAACTTCGTAGCGTTTTACCAAGCCCTCCAGGCCGACCGAGGCCTGAACTCTAATATTAAACGTCACTTTAATACCAATAAAGTAACGTGAGCAATGAAACTTTTATGCGTACAGCTTTTTCTACTCTGCGATAATTCATAGTACATTTTTCTGACACACTCAGTTATCGCATTGTTGTTATGTGGAAAGCAACAATTCGAAATGTGCATCTAAAACAACCTTCCGGTCGCTGCTACTCTGTCAGAGCTTTTCTTTCACTATAGAAAAAACAAATGGCTACTATTAAATTAAAATTACTATACACTCATTGCCCAAACAGCGTAAAACAAGACGCAAATATTTTTATTCACCGAGATAATATAGTGGCACAAAATAAAGGCTGTACGAATTACCGAATAAAAACACGTTTTTTAACTTTAACAGAGCATACAATATAACCGGGTAGCAAAATGTGTCGGTTCCAGCAATGAAAGCTTTACGCGAAACTTGAGTGAGTAAGAACTAAAGAAACTGGTGCTGCCGATGCCCCCTTCTGCAATTATGGAAAAATTTCAATCAGTTTGTATGCGCTGTTTATCGTTTGCATCTGGAATTTGAAGGTACGATGTAGGCAAGAGTTAATATGGTAGCGAAATTGGAATACTTTGTCGAATGAAGCGCTGCAGATGCAATCCTAGTTACCTTAAATAATGTTATTTATATCCTATATATTGGTACTATACTTGTTCCCCTGGTCAACTTTTAATATATCAGCTGTAATGTTAGAGGGGTGTATGGTCACTGAACGCGAAATAAATTTGTGATGTTGATATAATGTGGTCAGCGTCTTGGTGTTGTTAGTTTTTTATAGAAAAATCAAGTTTTGATGTAGTAAAAAGACTAATTTGTGAGCGAACGTGGTGTCTTAGGAGTATTGGATCATAGATAATGGTTGTTTGTATGATCATATGCACATATTTATACTAATACCACCGTTTACAGACACCAACGCGGCTATCAGGATCGTCTGCGCAGATATACACATATATCGTTAGTGGGAAAATCGTGTACTAAACATGTGTTGCATAGCATAGCTTGCTTAATATATATTGTTACTGTATATTAAAGTAGAAGCTATTAGGGAACAGCTGACTGTTGGACGTTACCTTTATTATAAATATAATCAGCCTTTTACTTAATAGCAAAACAGGCTCAAGAGAAGGCTTGCGTGTGGCGTTCTAGTGTGGCAGTAAATCTAGTGAATTTCATTGAGGAATAGCCATGGCACAAAAAGGTTAGATCTTGTTCACAACAATAAGGTCAAACTTAGTCATTGTTTGCTTTACTATTTTGAAACAAATTGTGTTTCCAGTTCTCATTGCTATAGAGAAACTTCCTAATGCTCCTCGTGTTAATACGAGGTCTTATATAAAAAAAAAAAAACAACTGGTGAGATAGCATATTCCGCTATCGGTTTGCTTCGAAAAGCCATAGATAGAGAAATTACGTATGGGAACGTAAACCGTACGTATATAGAGGTTGCCACAACCTACGAAGAGAAAAAAAGTACCGCTAATACGTACTAAAAATCATCGTTCAAGCCCAACTAGTTTGAAAGGTTCGCTGTATCTGCTTGTAGCAGTCTAGCAGTCCTAGGCTATCATTGGGTGCCTTAGTTAACTGAGATCAAGGGAGAAGCGAGTTTAAAAAATACGAAGGTGCAATCACTTATTATGTTCTAGTCAAACAAAGTACTGTGTTTATCATCTCGTGTGCGAAACAGATTATCTTGTGTTCAACGCACGTATCTAATCGGACAGTGTCGTCCAGTACAAGCGATAGCTAAACCAGTGTTCATCGGCTCACAAAAAATTCCCTCGCTATCTCCGGTCGAACTACTAAGTATTTAGACGTTATTGAACAAGACTTTTTTTTAATAAAGAAATAGAAACCTCACTATAAGGTTCATGCACCGAGTTATAAGAAATATTTGGTCAACGGCTACTACGGAGAACATTCATCTAACCAACCTGGAATATCTGACAATGCAAAATTTGGTGCGCAGAAATGGAAATTATCGATGCTGAATTACATGTTGGTCTTAACAACTTCATGGCTGGTATTTTCTGAAACGTCATCGATAAACAAACAACGAACAAGAACAACGAAAGCGGAGATCCAAAAAAAAATAAAAAGGGAGTTCCGTGTTAACTAAAGCACGCGATAGGAGTGCTGGCCGGGTAAAAAATTGCAGTTTGGTATAGGCGCGCGTCGGCCGTGTGGCGTAGGTCACATTTCCTCTTTACTCAGCATTCCTCACCGTGGCCTTTGTCTTTCTCGGGAGATTGAAATAATCATGAAATTGGTGGGATGGCTCGCAATACATAACAGGTAAAACGTTTTATTAGAAGATGTAACTTCCGTTAGTGAAATTTATGAATATTCCAGTGGTTTGCAGCTTTTAACGCTTTGTAGCATTTTGTTGTTATATCACGGTAAAAAATATTCTACTGCGCAACGGAAGATAAGTTTAAGAAACACGTGAACACTTAGGCTTACGAATATATATATATATATATATATATATATATATATATATATATGCTCTATTAAAACCGATTTATTTATTCAGTCATATTAGATATCACTGATAATGTGATATAAGAAAATCATCCTGTTTTATTGGCACACATTATGAATGATCTTAGGGTTCAGAAGGAGTAGTTTCAATAATATATAGTATTATCTAGAAACCTCTAATAAAAGCCGGACCACTACATGAGTTTACTCAAAGAAGCGATTGTGAGAAAAAAACATATACCGTACCAATAATCCTAGGTATTCCCGCCGCTATTGCTATATAAGGACGAGGTTTTGTTTGAATAAATAGTATTTTGTTGAAATAAATATTAAGTGTTGTCTAAGTAATACTGTGAACGATTAGTTTGCAGTATTTTTAATATCAATTTTAGCTTTACTTGATTGGCCTAGCATGGAAATCTGTAATCGTCTAGTCTTAGCAGACAATTATATCCTCGGCTGCATCTGTCACTCCAGTCTCAGGACGTTGGAACAGGTGATTCCATACGAAAGCATTTTTTTGGAGAGAAGGTTTCGCCCAAGAACTGTCCTAATTTAGCAGATATCGCTGAGGAGGGGTTAAACAAGCAAGCGGCCGCTCGCTAGATGCACTAGATTCGGCTGTTCACTGCGGCTGTTCCTTTTATCGGTTTACGAGTGGAACAGAATCGGCGTATTTGTACCATATTCAGGACGAACGCATCTTTTGAATGTTTTCGAAGTTGTTAAGTGTACTCTAAGTTGTGTTAGGTGGTTCTATTGGATACGCTCACAAATGACTTGTGACAATCGGCCTAAAGCTCATAAGTGACAGCGAAAGCAGGTTTTCAAAGTAGAAGATGATTGCGTACCGAACGATTCTAGGGAGGAACCTAATCAATGATATTCATGGTAAGTAATCATACTGGAATTCGAAACATGAAATATAATAAAAAGTAAAATGGAAAAAAACGTGCGTGTGCCTTTTCTATGCAACTGAAATGCTGAATCTCGAAGTTTAGATTACACCATACAATAGGCCAGTGATCGTGTATCCAATAGAACAGAATCTGTAATCGAGCCAGAGGATGTTAAAATCAGTTTGTTTTCTATTACTACATCGCCTATCTTATCACCGCGTATTTAAAACTTGGTCATCGAAGTAATCGGCTGGGCGCAGATGTTTCTGTTCTAATTACCCAACCTGGGTTCAAGAGAAGGCAGAAATGCTTCTTTGTGTACTTCCAAAATGTGTATAATTAGTGCTTGAACTATGAGTTGCCTATAGAATTACCTACGGCTGCTACGTCTTCTAGCTATACTGTGTACATGTGATTGTAGGCGGCTTTGCATAATTTCATTCCAAAATGCTTAATGTATTTAACATAATTTACATCTCCTTTGAGACAGTGTAACATTGGAGATATCGCAAAGTTTGAGATTATCGCAAACTTATCAAAACTGCCAACTTCAGTTTATCTTCTGGGTGAGCTTTTGTGGCCTAAACGTTTATGTGAGACGGCTAAAGATTTACTCAAATTGGTTTGTAGAAAAGCAGAAATCAACGGTACCAAATTTGTGTATCTAGTTATTAAAAGCGTGCATATAGTGCTGCTCTGCTACATAGATTTTTCTTGTCTGTACACCTGTTCGGATACATCCGAAAAAGATTACATAATATAGTGAAACAGATTACATAATCGAGCTACATGGATTACTCCAGTCACCTGTTAAACTGATGATGGATCAACAGGTGGTTTCCGGCAGGTTGCCACCATCGGCTTTATCGGATTAGGAAATATGGGATCTGGCATGGCCTCAAATCTTCTCCAAAAGGGTCGACAGGTTAGTGAAGATTTACGGGTACTGATTATTGAGTTGCTGTGCCGTAGTTGTATTTATTAATTATATTCACAGCCCCAGATTTCGAACACGATTTTATCTTCTGACATAGGCGAGTTGAAATGATGAATAAATTATACAAGGCGGAATCCTAACAAAAAAAAGGCTTACACATTACAGTACTTTGAACTTTAACGAAGCTAGTATTATTATTAAATACTAACTAAGTACAAATGGTATTGGACATGTAATATCGAAATATAGTACATCGAGTTACAATTAAGTACGAAACCGAAATCGCTAATGTTTTGAGGATTCTAGACGCTTTCTAACCCAGTTCTATTACATCCACACAATAGCCGAGTTCTGAGAACATTGACTTCAAATATTTTTCATTTTCTTTACATTGCATCGTATCAAATCCACTTCATCGAAGTAGCAAGTGGCCACGTTACTACTACGCCGTCTTTACGGGCGTCCTTTTGCAATCGGCAAAACAATCAAATGTTAATACCTGTTGTATTTTCAGGTAATAGCCTACGATATAGTAATTGATGCATTGAGTACTCTAAAGGGCCAGGGGGCCCGAGCTGCGGCCAATCTTCGAGAGGTTGCAGAGCAGTGTGACAAGATCGTAACGATGCTTCCTACAAACGCACACGTCGAAGAGGTAGAGACGTCTTCGATCAATCAAATTGTCATATAGTGGCCCCTAGACTCGTTCCGTTGTGAAGTTTTGGTACTCGGCGCGACACTGCGACGAAAGATATCAAATTTAGCATCGCCCTATTGCGTTTATTCTGGGCTGTTGCGCTTGATAAAAACAGAATTGATTATGGAGCGTTTTATTATTATATGCGAAAATCACAGAAACTCTACTAACACATTTAATTGGACCTATTGGTCCTGAGTACACGGGATCTGCCATAATACAAGTATTGAGCATCAAGCGTTAGTTGGCCTTCATTACACTGTCTTTAAATAGGTTTTAACCGGACCGGATGGTCTGATCAGCTCAGCGAAGAAGGGTACACTTCTCATTGACTGCAGTACAGTAGATCCCGATCTTTCACTTCGGATGTCAAACCATGCCGCTAAGTACCAGCTCAAATTCGTAGATGCCCCTGTCTCCGGAGGTAATTTCTTTTTTATCTTTGTTATATATATTATACTTTTGCTTGCATACAGCATTTACTCTCATGTATTGCAGCCATCGTAAATCATAGGAGTCTAAAACATCAACCTAAGCATAGTCGATTGATTAAGAGTCAATTTTTCGATTTCGAAGGAAGTTGTCGGTTTGGAAATTTGAATATTAGCTTCTAATCCTATTGCTTTCCATAATGATTCTAAAAAAAAAAAAAAATTAAGCGATCAGCATATATGTTGCCTATAACTCGTGCTCATAAAAAAACAGAGAGAAAGGGTGCTCATGAACTTATCTCAAATCATTATATATTTTGGTTGCTACAAGGTGTTAATGCGGCACGAGCAGGAACACTGACCTTCATGATGGGGGGTGCCAAGGAAGACATCGACCAGGCGGAAGAGGTTCTCCTGCAGATGGGGAAAACAGCAATTCATTGTGGTCCAGTGGGTTGCGGTGGAGCTGCTAAGATCTGCAATAATATGATGCTTGCTATTTCCATGGTCGGGCATTCGGAAACAATGAACCTCGGTATAAAGTATGTATCTTTTGGCTCTGTACGCACTAGATACGATAGTAGGCTTGTTTAGATTTTGCAGATTATTTATTTGTTCACAGTGACAGTTCGTAGCGAATAAATAGTGATAATCTTAGTATAAGGTAGCCTGTTGATAACGATGAACTATCTTATCTGACCTTGCTTTTCGTTTATTTATTAAAAATATTTACAAATAAATGTCGTTTGGTGTTTGCGCGGTTGACAATTCTTGTTTGAGTTTATATTTAGGAAATGTTAGTTTTCGATATGCGTGGAATTTGGGGCTTACTCCTGAACAAAAAGCGACTGATGTATATTCGGGAACTATTTCAACATGCTGTAGCCGCCAATTTTCTTATATACTTATACATTAAAAATAATCTTCGATTTTGGTTCAGGTTGGGTTTGGATCCAACGGTTTTGAATAAAATCCTGAATGTGAGCTCTGGAAAAACGTGGGTGAGTGACTTGTACAGCCCTGTGCCTGGAGTAATGGCCAATGTGCCATCTTCGAATGACTACAAAGGCGGTTTTGGATCAGCCCTGATGCTAAAAGATTTAAGTTTGGCTCAGGGGGCCGCGACGCGTACGGAGGCGCCCACACCTTTAGGCGGATTGGCTCTGCAATTGTACCGGATGCTTTGTTCGCAGGGCCATGGAGGAAAAGATTTTGGATACATCTTTCAGCTGATTAGTGCCGCTAATAAGAACGATTAATACTGCGGATTACCGATCGGATATGAACAAGTGGTGTCACTAAAATCAAGGGGATCTATGGGAAAACACTAAAGCGCTAAGTTTTTAATAGAATTCTTTTTTCAATACAATTTTTCGTGTACTTAAATGTATTTCAGCTGTGAGGATACACAGTTTGAAATAGAAGCCACAACTTGTGCGCGTATATATCCGAGGAGTATGGTTAAATTAACTAAATATTTACAACAAGGATGACCTGTGTTCGATTGGTGAGTCATCCAATATCAGATATGAGATATGACTGTACGCATACGCAAGTGAGTTCGATAGATGGCTCTACTAATAATGAATTAGCGTTTCATATTAAATGATTCAGTATTATCCGTATGCAAATCGAGATTTTGTCGCAGCGTTTTGTTTTAAGTAGGAAAGAAGTAATAAAGAAAACGGAATTTGTTTAGCAGGATACGATGCACGGTAAGTGAAAGTTACGCTTTTGGTTGTTGCTAAAAGCGACTGTATTGTTTTAAATAATGGCCGTTTCTATATACTAGCTCTCGCTTTAGGATGAGATAAAGCCGAGGTACATGATGTTATTTTAATCAATAAAGTTACAAGTGCCAAAGAAAGCTTCCCTGTTTTTGCAAACACTGAAACCGAATACAAATGAAGTTCAGCAATAGAGTATGACCAGACCATCGTATTTGACCATTTATGAGGCACTTGGTGAGGAATATGAATTAAATGCTGAGATTTGCGTCTAACAGTGATTTACTTATTATCAATTAATTATTCAACTTAGAAATGACTGCGTTCGAACAAACAAGTGGGCTGAAATTGATCTATGTTGTGGTGGCGAAGGTAAGGCGCCTACAGGGGGCGCAGAGACGTTTGCTGTGTGGAGTTTTTTAGTACCGGATCTTGAACTGATTATAAATTTCATTCATCAAATCAATCGCGTTCTAATTTTAACAGAAGAGTAAATTTGGAAATTTGAAGTGCTGTCACACGATTTGTATATATTATAATTATATTAAAACCTCCATTCTATTCCGCTATATTAGGGTAAACTGGATGTACATTTAAATGGAATACCTTAGAAAGGGAAGGGAAATATCATGTGAGGATTTTACTTCATTATTCAACAGCTTTTACGTTCCAACACGAGAACGTGTTGCCAGCTTCGGTGCATTTTGTGTGGTCGTACTTATTTTTTAGCATATGGTATTTAACAAGATGCAGAAAGTGTTAGTGAGCTTTCGCCCAATTTCACCTGTCGTGAAAAGCTACAAAGAAACGAGGACATCAATCAATCTGGATAGATAAAAGGACAGTCAGAAAACAAAATATTGTTAGCTACATTTATTCTTTCAGCATCAACACTGGCCTGCATCTCTTCAGGTTCTCATTGAGAATTAGTGTATAACAGGTGTTACTCTACGAGCATGTCACTCAGCACTTTGCGAGGCCACGCATTCTTTTATTATGGGTAGGCCTAGTAGAAGAGTCGGTAAAGACTAGAGGCACCGACTAGAGAATATGAGCTTGCTCATGGCAATTGCGTATTCGTCGACTGCCGGAAGTTCTTCAAAAAACAGCTGTATTTAGAGGGCAAGAAAGTATCAGTGTGATACTCATGATATCGAATCTGCCCCTGATAGAACTGATCGAATATTTCTTCGTCAGTGCCTAGGTTTTAGATACGTCAGCTGTTCGAAGAAGACAATTGTTTGTTATGATCGTATATTTTGTGAATAAGATTTCGTGAAAAGTAATGCAACTTGGCGAAAAAATTCCTTTAGTTTAAACTCGGAAAAACCGCGAACGCTTTTCGCGCTAACTGCACAGCTTGAATAATTAGCGTGGCTTTAGAACGTCCGGTGTATGGAATTTTCTTTTTTGTAAAAAGTAAAACCATCTTCCCTACCTGACAAAAACTGAGAGGTAGAGAGAATTATAAAAAAATTTCGAGTGATGAGGGATATACTATCGTATAAGCCGAGGATTGCATGCTTGAAGGTTACTTAACTGAATGGTAAAAGCGTACAATGCAGGGGGTCGTTTATCTCATAAGTATTTATTAGTTGTCTAGTACTTCGATTGCAGGTGATAATAACACACTGGACAAATTGCACGGGAACCATACGCCGTACGCCAGCCAGACTGGGCAGTTTCAGATCGAATATTTTTCTGTGATTAGAAAGAGCGTCTGTATTGGCTATAAGTCTCATTTATCGTTTTAGTTCGATGTTAGATTTCTAATGGGTAAGTACCTTAGTAAGTGATTGTTATTAATAGCTATAACTGTTAATGATCAAAGCCCTTCTGCGTACTTAAGCAATCAGTTTTCCGTTCTGCCAAATAAAGCAGAAGCACTTGCTTTCCCAGGCGAGCTCCGCACACAGGGTAATTAACGTTGCTACGGCCCCCATTCCATAAATAATAAGGGGGCCCTTTAGCTTCGATAAACCCAACGTATAGACCGTGGGCTCCTCCTGAAAAGCACGATACAGTTTACCAACATTAACAGAACTATAACAAATAGTTCTAAGTATACTATGAAAGCAAATTATAGATAAAACACCAGCTAGTGGCGCACATAACCGTTCGTACATTTGCCACAATTTCTGTATATATTCAGCATAGTTCAATATAGTAGCTAATTAACTCGGCGAGAGTAAATGTGTCAAAAATGCTAAATGAAACGAGCACGGGTTCAATATATAGGTTTTTTTTTAAAAATTGCTGGAGAAAATAGATATGTCATTGGCACTTTTGCTACCGTTACATTATAGGTTCTGGAATAAACAACATATAGCCTCATATAAAAAAAAAACAGATAAATGCCATTAGTTTTGTGTGTCAACTTCTTAGATCTATTCAGTATATCTAAAAGGTAACCTATGTTCTCAATAACAAATCACAGTGCGGGTGCAGATGTACTCAATATAGTAGTTAGTCGAGATTTGTTTGGAAGTAGTTATACATTATAAGAAATATGTGAAAGTCAAAGGATGTAAAAAGCCAGCGAAATGCTAATTCAATACCTGTGTAGGTGCTCCGTTTACGATTTCACAAGTGAAAAAGTCGGCCATAGCAATATTAAGCCATTTACGAATATTTCCGGTTTCTTGCAACTCTCGAATTCTAGAAATGACACAACGTTGATGTTATCCCATTTAACGTATAACTGTAAATGAGCAAACTTGCCAACTGTACTATGTAAGCACTTACACAACAGAAACTTTCATAATAAGGTGAAATAAGGTTAGCTTTATATTCATCTCATAGCGTAGTTACGTCTCGTGAAATTTTGCCCGAGCAAAACGCTTCGATGAATGAATTAGCCCAGAGATATTTAAGAGCTGTGTCTATCTACACTGCGTAGGAAGATCATCTAATATATAATTTTTTTTTTGAAATTGAAAATTGTCTGCTCGATAAGCTGTATTGGGTGGCTAGATATGGCAATGGCGAATGTACAAACTTTGACAGAAATATGTGTCACTAGGAGAAGCAGAAGAACTAAAAACAGCGTGAGCAGCTAGCATGAGGAAGTATAACGCATGCCAAAAAATCCGGTAGTTTTTGTTTGTTTCGTTACCTAGTTGCATTGATCGCAAAGTATGTGCTCTTGGCAAAGCGGTAATCAATTTGCCTAGATAATAGCAAGCATAAGCCTTGAGCCATACACGGCGAGTACGGTCCTACTACCGTGCACTGGATTAAACTCAAGTTTCTAGTTCATCGAATATGTATTGTTTGTACAAAAGTACATTAGTTAAATAGAGTATAGAGCAATAAAATGGATAAATAAAAACCTGTAAGTACATTTATTGAAAGTTTGACACCAACGTTTTGTTAATGACGCGTTTGAGCATTGGATGCAGCGTTTTCCGGAGGGACATGCTAAGTCCATGCGTATAAACGGGCTCCTTGGCGAAATAGAACTCTCCAGGGTGACCTCGAAGGGCATCGCAGCTTCGACCGAGGTTGTACATAATCGACGACTGTTCGTTGATTATAACTGCTCGACCTCCAATCATAATAATCATAAAAGAGCATCCTAATTACTTATCTCCTGTACAGGCGAAGCCACGTAAAATTCAATAGGACCGCAAAATTATTTGCTTTTGTGCACTGCTAAGTAAATGGAGATGCTCGGCAGAAGTACTAGATTTCGTTAATAAAATAAATAAAAGTTAAAAATAGAATAATAAGTTGTTTAGTTGCACTGTTATTTTTTCATCTGACAATTTTAACCATTGATTCCAAAAAGTCTAGAATATCTGGACACGAACTGCATCGTTCTGATCTTTTACTACTTTATGCCAAAGACGACATAATTAATATTTACGGCACATATGTTAGCTTCATAACACTTGAATATTTTTTGCCTGTACCTTGGAGTACATTCATGAAGTTTTCATTAGTATACAGTTGATTTCCAGGTAAAATACCGTTCTTCTCCATTGCGCGGCTGTACACTGTCTGGTAAATATCCATGTCGGCCCTCTGCGGGTGTTCCCAGAAAAATGACGATTTCCTTTACTAACTTAGCATGATCGGAATATCATGAGTACAAACCTGGACGGGTTTAAAGAGTGGCTCAACTGAAATACCGCTATCTGTTACAATTCAATTAAATGTCAATATTAAAAAAAATCAGCCGGACATCTATTCAGAGATACGGCATGTACTATATTATAGAATGTAGCATCTGCATTATGTGCAGCTGTCTGAAATGTAGTGCAAGATACACTGAAAAACTGTAGCAAACCCACCTGGAAAAGCTTATGGTACGCGGTCCCTCTCCAAATGATTGGTACTACTTGTTTTCGTACCACTAAATCCCTCATAGAGTCAATCCTACTTGATCCTGAGCTGATGAGTAAACTAGCCTTCATCGTTCCTATGGCCAGCCCAGAGTAGTTCCGTCAACAACAGACATAACAAAATAACTAATGGCATAGCGCGCCGTTGTCTTTTGGAGGTAAGCCAAATCGAAACCAAAGGGCAATTAACAAACGAACATACACTGGTAGAAATAGAGAGTAATTAAGCTTAAGTTTGAAATAAGTTGCAAAATCCCTGAGAGAAGTGAAATGTGTCTGAACAGAGCTATTCTAACTGTGGCAGTTCCTATGATCAGGATATCCATCTTTCGTAGTTCCTGCAGTAAGGATTACTATTGTAGTCGAACAAAACCAATAACGACTCTAGTATTGAATACGTTGCGTTTTCGATCGTATTTGGCATTCGGGGACTATCAGACGCTGGGTTTAAGAGTACGGCTGTTGAAGCGCTTCACTAAACTTTGAAGATCGTTACTTTGTTACTTGTTGCAAGTGGTTCCTAAATAGGCCTTGTTACTTTTCTATTTGGTCGAGTTTAGCGCGATGATCTGCTATGTGAGCAAAATGCTAAGTGCACCTTAATACCTGTAAGGCAATATAATTCTATAAACGCAACCCATTTTGCGTGGTCTACAATACTGGACATCAACTACACTTACGCGTTGCCTTTTGCAACGAATGTATCTATCATCTAGAATTATAAATAGCCAAACTGTAGCACGGCTTAAGTAGATAAGTAGTTTTTCATGCAAATAAAATCTACATATATATATATATATATAATATTAGCCGCCTTTATTTACCTTGGAATATGCTCATAGTAAGATAGATGGAAGTCAGCCAGAGTCCAATTAAAATGCGGCCAGAGTTGCCCTTGGGAAGATCTCGGTCCTCAATGCTTTCGAACAATATTGTTCTCACAACGCTCATTAGATTCCTTCATTTTATGACAAACAAAATTGCGCATATTACTTTGCTGTGTATATTGGCCTAATTCCAAAACTAGTGCCATCATACTAAAGGCCTCCTGTCGTCCAAGGTATTATTGATACACTGATAGAATGAAAAATTGTGACACAATCAAAGTCGAAATGTCGACGATTGTATTTACATAACAAAAATTACAAAAAAAAAAATTAAAAGTTGTTATTATCTAGTGCCCGAATTGTGATGTCCGCACAGAATCGGCTGCGTTATGGCATCATTGACATTGTACGAAGCAAGTAACTGAGACGATGCATTTGCATCTGTCATCTCCATTGTAGACTGGAGATTAGAGAAACACACCGGTACTGTCTATAAAATGAATTCTCACAAGTTTGCTTGGCTTGTTCTGAACTTCTAGTTTCTTTGAGACGGTAAAGAACACTTGCTTATGGGTTGGATTCTGACGATCTGTCTGTTGCAAAACAAATTAGTGAACGCTGCGCACTCGCATTTACACGTTTGGCTTGTCGTAGTAAACGACCGGTGGGAAAAACACAGGCGGGGTATTTGCGCTTGTTCCTTAAACAGCATTTAGTTCGATTCTTGCATACTCTGTACTTCATTATTAAGGACCATACAATGTACCTTAACGGTCATGCAAACGGAGAAAGTTGTTGGCCTAGATGATTCCCTGCGTAGTTCCATATGCAAATGGCATTGAGCGCAGCGTGCATATGTGGAGCCGTGTGCGAAAGCCAAGAAAAAGGCGAGGCTAAAACGAATTTGCTGAACGTTTTTCGCAAGTAGACGCAATCGGTTAAATGTTCCCGAATCTATTTGAGCTGAAGTTAACTCTGTGAACTTGCTTATAAATCATAGGAAAACCGTTCAAAATGAAATGGTATTTTGTATTTTCACTCTTTGTGCGTTCGATGATAGCCCGTTTCGAGCCTATGTATTCTGGGAAGCGTCCACGTGTAAAATTGTTGCCAATTTGGGGCGTCGGTGTCTTAGAAGATGTGATCGACGGACCTCTATAGGAGAATCCTTGTGAGGTGGCACGCTTTCCGTTCTACTAGTTTCCGCCTGAGTTATTGTGGGACCGACTTGAATTAGCTAGGATAAAAGCTGGCAGCGGAAATATCGTCCTTTGAAAAAAGGCTCTATGAGCGAATAAGTGAGTATAATCAAACGTCAATTATAACTTCGTATCGTGACCACTGTAACACATTTCCTGCTATCTAAAATCGTTCTCAAGATTAGATCAGATCCGTTTACGTGATAGAGGTGCGTTCCGCTTATAGCGTCGTCCTTCAAGTTCGTCTTTCGATCTCATAAGTAACTAAATTATATTCAAATACATTTCGTCTCACTGTGAACCTCGACTTATTATTAGTTCTACTTGTGTTAAATTCAGTTATTTAGAGAGGAAACAAGCAAAGTGCCAGGTCATCCCACCAAAATGTTGTGGTTAAATGATGTCAGCTTTTTAGCCATAATTAGCGGGCTGTGGGTAGGTAATATAGGATTGTTCAGACTTTAGCGTTTTTCTCCGAAGCTGTCTATAGTACTTATAGGAGACGACTCTCGGGCAGACGCAGCGGTTTTCTGCCAGTAACTATGTTGGCCAGTATTACCTGTTCATAAACCGCTTCTAATATGCGATGGGGTTTATTGCCGTCACTAGAGATGTGTTTATATAGCGCACGCGCACACACACGCACGTGAATCCTACAGATGACAGCGGAGCTACTAGAACGTTGGTTACAACCGCAGATATGCAATATAATAAATTTTCGATACGTGTTTATTTAGCTCACCGCCTAGTCTGCTAAGTAACCTACTCACGTGGATATATACATGTAACTAAACAACAAGATAAAGACTCAACAAGTTGGCTACAACTTGATATTGTTGTTCACCGGAATTTTTCGTTACTTAGGTGCCACCTTGTGTGTTGAAATTTTCGCTTGAAAATATAGCTGCAGGTGGACTTAAAATGAAAATGAGTGCGTTAATTACGCACAAAAGCTAATAACATGATGCTAACCCCAGAAAATGCTTAGCTTAAAACAGGAAAAAAAGCTTTAAGTTTTGGATTTGACATAACTGTCAAGCATTACTTCAAACGGCTAGCTTGAAAAAAATAAAACGAGGCGTGGCCTCGCCCGCCCGGTTTCAAACCTAGATCCTCTTGCGTATCCCTAAATTTGACAGACAAACATGCACCGTCACGGGGATAGCACCCAGTGCCTAAGAATGTTCACACTTACTGAACCATAGTCGTATCGTTACAGCGCATAATTGTGTAAAAGAAGGTTGCTCCAGGCCAGGTGTCAAAAGAAGTAGGTCCATACCTGCCATAGAGGACAAGCATTCGCGAAAATAGCGTACGGTTTACATTTCCTTCGTTGCGTTCCAGAAGTCGACTAAGCACCAAAATAACAGGCATCACTAATGTCGCCATTAGCAGGCACGTCCAGACCTGTATCGCGCAGATGTTACCGTGAGAAACTTTATAACGCTAATTATAAGATTTGTTTGCTAGTGTTACTTTTTAGTTTATTAATAGGATCGAGAGTTCATATACCGTAGTTGACGTTAAAAGTATATATGTGCTGGGAGAGTTTCGAATTTATTATCGTTGTGAACTCGACATCGGCGTGAACAAGCATCGTACAAATCGCGAAAAATAATAATGTCTAGGTGCGAATTATCAGTTTTAAAAATGCTGCCCTGTTGGTGTCATCTCTAGCAACTTCGAGACCTGTAATGCACGTGCGTCATAAAATTCTCACGTTTGATTTGAATGCCCCAAATAATCCGAAGTAATTATCTTGGAATCCGAATGTGCGGCCAGCGAGTATACTTAAGTCCTGTACCATGAACTCGGAAGACAGAGTCACTACCCGATGTCGATCCAATGTTTGTCCGAATGCGTTCGCGGCCCAGTCGGATTCCTGTTACGTATCATTTACGTACGTAGGGCAGAATGAAGAAATTAAGCTTATCCTTTCAAGACGATAAAATGCTTTGCTACAATGTAACAAACATGCTTGTTACGAATTTGTTCTCCACAAGTATGTCCCGCGCTCTCTATATCTAGATCTCCAGATCTCCAGTCAAACTGTTTGTGTGTAATAACGACTGTTTGTAAATAAAAGCTTACATGCATATGAGATTATTTATTTCTATATATCTTTCATTCTCCAGAGGGAGTAGTAGTGAAACATGTGTCAATGAATTGGGTTTTTCCATTTGACAGTATCGTTACGTACGTTTCGGGTGAGCATTCCAATCATGCCCGTGGCACTGCCGTTCGGAAATATCACGCCCCACTGTTGATCTGCTGGAATGTTCGCTTCGTACCTATATTAAAAAGGGGAATTAATCATTTGAACCCTATTTATTTAATCGTACATAAAAGGATTAAAAATTTAAAGATTATTTAAAAAAGTGTTAAAAAACGGGCAATTGCTTCAAGTAGGACGTAAAAGGAAAATTCCATTTCAGCATAGGCAGACTCGAACGCTAGCTTTTGTTATCAGCGTCACGACTAATCTTTTTTCATTTACGTAGCCGGACACTTTATGTACGCCACAAGGCACTGGAGATCGGAACCCTCCCGAAAAATTCTGAAACGCAGTTATTGTACTGCAAGTCTGCAAACATAAGCTAAAGCAATTATTCGTAAGTGTAAGAAGTACAACAAAACGACCTTTAACGTACAATAAATAAACCCGCTGTGTGAACGTGTTGTCTATCGCAGTCCGCTAGGGATACGGGTAAAAATTTAGAGAGTTTTATTGGGAGCTATTCTACGCTTAAATAAAACGTATTTTTAATATGCTCGTCTTGTTCAGGTGTCGTTTGAACTTGTACCTATTTCATATTTCTTAATCAGGACATACATACAATGGGTGACATAAGGATTAGTTTTTCTATTATGGGCCTTCTCTCCGATATACTGAGGTTCATCCTATATCACAGTAACTTCATGGCAATAGAGGCGACCTGCCAGATTTTCGGCTCTGTCGACAAATGAACTTTTATACACTTCTACTACAAGTAAGAATTTACAAAGCCATAAAAGGACAAAATCAAACGTTCACCATTTTCAGTTACGACAGAACTTGTTTTTCCTTTTCAATTACACTATAAACCAATAAAGAATAGAAGAAGAAGAATTGGAATACCATGTACCTACTCAGATACTGTATAGTATGTCCTCCTCTTTAGGTGAACCCAGTGACATCTATTCCACAAACAAATCACTGCTATCATCAATACGCTTCTTACTTTCTACCATACGTCCATGATAAAATAATCTTGCCACCAATATAATTTACACTGTCCTAACTCTCTTTTCTTTGTTTTTTTACTACCAGTAGGACTGGATATCATGGTATACACACGAGACAAGGCAGAAAGTACGTGGAAAAACAATGTTTATGGATTACCAAGTGAACGCGGTGTCCCTATGACCTGCTTACGAGAACTAGCGACAGATTAAAGTAATATCGTCATTTCACTCCTTATAATGTAGATACGTACGTGAAGTTATATCTGGCGATAACGCTTTCAAGAACGTTTCCCATCGGACCACGCACTAGAACCTGCCCATTATCGCGATGGATCAGTTGGGTGTACGGCTGCCACTAGTAGTTCCAATTAAAAACTATTTCAGTACCATATATTGTTAAAAGGAGCTAAATAACAGACCGGTTAGCTCATTACAGAAATTTCACGAATAAGCCTCTCTATGGAAAAACGTGTGTGACACGTGTTTAAAACAGAAGCTTAAAAATATGAATATATCTTTTTATAAACGGCCGACTCAATATAAATATCTTATGGTCACAATCCTGCATACGCATGAATTTCAGTTGAAAATTTTGTAAGTTGTTGGAAATCATTGTAAGTTTAATCGATTGTAGTATTTTTTAGTCACATTTTCAACATTAAATTTAAGACGTTGGAGAACAACTGGAGAGCGATGTACGCTCCAGGAAAACACTAAATTTGCTACCTTTATGTAGCCGTACAATGAGAAAGGGGTCAATACGAGCTTTTCGTGCATAAAAGCACGCATAAAGCACACTTTATGCGAGAGTAATTTCGGCTGAAAAGCGTACCGTCATCGTCGTAATTCGCAAATGGTATCCCCGAAGTTCGTCAGGAAGACTTATTTTTGACATTGCTGGTCACCACTGTAGACTGAGACGACTGATTTCGAGAGTTTAACAAAGGCTAGCTAAGCGCATCGAATAAAGCTTTGATCGTTTTCTCCAGTGTATTATAGGACCGATAGCATCTGACACATAATCTGACTACGCTGATCAATATTGGTTACAAAAATGTTTCAGTCCAACATCGTCCCTGACTTTGCTAGTCTTCGTCAAGGAGACAGAGGAGATTCTTTGTCATAGAATATACGTCCTATGTTTTGTACGCCGATAAGCTGAATCGCACGCATCGCAGGAGCAACGCTTCGCTGCATCTCAATAAAAAAAATAGATAACTAATATTCTGGCAAGCAAATCGAGATAAAAAGAACAAACTTTAATATGCAACGTTTTACCTTCAACTCAGTTTTCAAGGGCCGCGTCTTTGGCTTGTCGGCATTATCGGCAATCGGATATTTGGGATATTTAACGACACTGCCTTGGAGGCAAACAGCTCTGTGGCAAAATGCGGACATCTTTGATTCTCAGAAATTACAGCGGTTGGGTAGTAGGTTGAACTCGTTCGGGCATATTACATGTGCTTTCGTTTCAGGTATATGACATGTTAGATTCGTCAATAAACGTCCGTTCAGCGTTAACGGCTCATGCTTATCAGAAGACATAATGAAGCTATGCAGACAGACAGATAGTATTAGTAACTCGCAGGTATGAATTTAATCGTGATTATGTTTACCATACGTACCAGGAAATATATCAGCTAAAACAAATGTTTCCGAGGCGGTCAATATTCGAATATTAACGGATACACTGTCCTGCTTGCTGAAATACCTTTTAATCGCTTGGCCTGTTTATCGACATAAAATGATGTGTGTTGTGATTTCATAAACTCTTGGGCTAATGTTAGCCAAGGGATCTACCAGCTGATAATTGCGCTAGCCTAGGGTAAGCAGTCGAGGGCAATAGCCTTTTTTGGACAACAGGGAAATGATTGCGTGCGAGGCTAGCATTTTGTCGATAGTTCATGTATGAACTGTTAGTACGAAAGAGGACAAAAAATTATAAATATTGGGATAAGTGTGAAAGTGAGAAAGCTGTGTCGGTCGTATAGGTAGCGTATTTTTGTTAACCGAAAGTTAACAAAAATACGCTAATAAAAGCTTTTGTTTTATAAAGTGAAACAAAGAGTAAACCTATTATTGTTTGCCCCCCAGTGATTTAGTGTTAAGGTCAGTTGTTGGTCGAATGAAGAGGCCTTTTCGTCGAAGAACTGCGCAGATAATAGTCATTTAGATAATTCTGATATTGTATTTTTTATATATATATATATATATAAAATAAATTCACATTCCATTATCCAGGAAAGCGAACTGGATTTTACTGGGAGCAATGTTTTCTCAAATATTCTCAAAACAATTAACCTAAAATATAACAACAAGCATATTGGTTAGGCAAAAAATAAGGCTTCTACACGTAGACGTATTTACGTTATCATATTTGATTAGCTTGATGTATAAGTTATGTCTCTTCTTTATTTTTTTTATGTTAGCTAACAGTCAAGCGTATTTCTTTAATTTTTCGCCAATGCCACGCCAGCTTAACGCTAAAATTCTATTAAATAGCCTGGAAATGTTTGCTTCAGTAATATTTTTTAATAGAAAAACCCATCTATTTTAAAAAAAAATTGATTGTGTCCTTTGCTTTAAACGTTGGTATCATCGTATTACCTAGGCAGGAACATCCAGTATGCACTGAGGTTCTCGCGTGTCGAAGTTATTTAGTCAAAAGAAATACCAAATCATGTTCTTCTTGAACGTCCTGCGCTTTCATCTGGCTGTAATCACAGTGAGCACCAAGAGTTTTCGTTCGTCGCGTTCAGTCATCCGGCCGCAATCGACATTTATCATTCTCGACAGCATCATTATAATGTTGGGCTCGTCTGATAGTTCTTTTACTGTTGTTGGTAGTTTCAATCTTTTTGAGGCCTATTTTATTTAGAGGCTCAGGGTGATGTTATTCGCTGTGCTCTTATGCCCATTAAGGCGCAACAGCCTTCCGGCAAAGCGGACTTAGGAACTGCTTTATTCCAGCACAGCCACGATCTGTGCTAAAAACGTGTTACCTCCCTTTTCGCTGAGAAGAAAGGCTTTTGCAACAGGAACTGACAAACGCTGCAGAGGAGTAATGGAAAATGTATTAAACGGCATGGGATGACACAATGAGGAGCGGAAAAAGCGATGAAAGAGAACACGCTCTTCATAGATATATATAGTTCTTTTATTGTAGTCTTCAGGGGAATGAGTTCTTAGTTCTTTATATGCGCTCGAACGTAGTATGGCGAGATTTAACAGTATTCCGCCTATTATAAATTAGCTTTTCGGCGCCCAGAACACCAAAATGCTGTTTTAAGTTTTTCTCGAACGAAGAACCCCAAAACAACGTACTATAATATTTATGTAATTCACAGCTCATCGTGTAGCAATGCGACTTTTCGCAATTTATGGTCCAGTCTTCTTTTAGTGCCTTTCTTGCGTCGACAAGTGTATGGACCTGCCTTTTATAAAGTGGATTTGCGTCGCATTGCTGGTCGCTAATATACCTATAGCTTTGAACGCAAGTAGATGGTAAATCTTCACGTTCCCCAACGTATTACCGGGATTAAAATATCTTTCTTTGCATAACAATGTCGTTAACTTCATTTACGCAGTTGCATCCACAATTCCCCCTTGACAGATAATTCTGTTGATTCGGGCCGTCTAGCTTTGATATAGACAGGATAATAAACTGCAATCCTTAATTTTTTGGTCTTTCAGCCCAACACATAATTGTACGTTTTTCAAGAGGGGATTATCTAGCGCCGGTCGGGTCATCCGTATAAGCCCCGACAGTTAGTTGCTCAGTTTAAATGCTTTGGACTTCTCAATTTTTGGTTCCTGCACATTGGGGACTTTTGGTTTGTTATCAATCGACATTCTTGTTTCTAGAGTATTCGGGCGAGATTTTAATGAATGAACCCATACCAATATTGTTCTATTTACGGTTACTATAGAAACTTTTCCTTTATGTTTCGCGTTTTACGGCCGGTATCGGTGTTAAACATTGCGGCATCAGGGAAAGAACCTGAAGACATACTGCAACCTGTATAGACTCTGACTTGAAGCCGTGCTGGCAGTTACTTTGAATGGACACGTCCATGAAGGATCGCCCTGTCGGCACAATCAAGAAATATACTCAAAATGAATTAAACTCCAAACTTAGGTGTAACCTATGAACAATCGACATTACTTTTGTTCCAGTCCGAAGCTATCGCATTTTAGGATTACATATATGCCCAATAGAGCGTTCGAATATGGACGGATTTCAGCGTGATGCTCATCCTAGCGGACATGCGGTCGTTGCTATGAGAAAAAGCCAATTCCTTCTAGAACAAAGCAGCATTGTCGTTGTGGCGAAAAATGATGCGTCATTTATGTAATTTAAACGAAGGTTGGCTATTATTGTCCAGCGTTTTCAATTTTTACTGAAACAATACATTTTTTTGCCCGAAATTATCCACGTTGTCGACAGTTTTTGAAAAATGTCAAAAAAAGGAATTCTAGAGGGTGAAACGGAAGATCTATAATAGGTTTAAAGGGCTTGAACGTTTATAAAAATGACCTAAAAAAGTATGTTGACATACATCTATATGGACATTGACGAGTAAATAAATTGCGGTTGGCCTTTTTAAGACTATCTGTAAAATTTTTCAGATTTTGTACTTGCTGAGCGTTTCAAGTTGTATTTTAAGGCACTTAGCCTGCTGTAACTTAATTCTGCTGAAACTTCTCGTATGTGACGTGTTCGAGCGATACTGTAGCGGGGATACGCCTATCACCATTTGTTTACGCATATAAACAATTAAGTGCGCATTAACGGAACTTTTTTAATACAGTATAATAATAATAGTACAATAGTAAGTTGGTCCTAAAGACGTTAAAGGACGCTTATATTGAACAAACGTAAGTGTCAGGAATGACGCTTCTAGCATGTTCATATATGGCTGTTAAAACAAATATTTGTATTTAGTTACAATCTCAGAAACAACTCTAGAAATAAGTCGGGATTTAGACGTTCTACGGAAGGTAGGTATATTGAAAGATACCTTACTATCTGTCTTAAAATAAATATGAATTTCCTAGTAAAACATAAATGAGGTGGCATGACTGGTAAGTTGTTATCAAAAGATACAATAAATTACATATCGGTCGAAAGTAAACAAAGCTAAATTTATTTGTAAAAGGTTTATCCTTACTCGTCGATTCAGCATTAGTAGATAGAGACGCTTAGTTAGAAGAATACACTATGTATACCAGCACACAGATAAACGTATACTGTTCACTGTAAGATTTCGAATCGTTGCTGATACATAGTGTGAATAAACGCGCTAATTGCTACGGTTTTTTAGGTAATAGAAATGTTATTCGAAAATATCTAATGTTATTCTACCGCCTATCCATAATTGAGTAAAAAATCGTTTTTGATCGACAAGACCAACAGCCAGAAGGCGCAGGAGTACGACAGGACGTCGTTACGACACCTGACGTCTAGTTTTTCAATTATTCAGCGTGAAACGATTTAAGCAATAGGCAGAAGCAAACTAACGGCGTTGCACAAGAACAGGCTGAAGCATAAAAAGAAATTAGTTTACATTGTAGATTAATGCAAAAAACGGGGCGATGCTATTTGGTTAAGTACGCGTTGGGGTACGTAAAAACTTGGGCTGGAATAAGACAATTTAAATAATCTTCGCTTCACCGTGAATCCTGTCAAATTATTATATCGAATTATTTCTTCATCGTATAATCATCGTTATTTTGGCGATTTTGAGACACATTTATAGCAAATTCTTCATAAGAAAAAATTGTTATAGTAGAATTTTAGGTGTCCATCAGTTTGCCCTATACGGTCCGATTTTCCACATTATTTGAATTGCTAATAGGGCTAGAGACACGATATATACATGTTTAGGAATATCTTAGGAACCACATAGAATTATACTGCGAGGCCGGCGCAAAATATTTGCTATGCATCTTCCTTTTTGCGTGGGCCCTTAAGCCTTTTTAGCACAAACCCAATTGTTTTGCATTAAGATCAAGCTTTTATTTCTTTAGAGCTTCCCCACAGGATATCCAAGACCGAGATCATTCATTAAGTGTCTAATACATTTTAGAAGAAAGCCAACGAAGGTGATATCAAGGCTTATTATAGAAAAAAAAAACAGGTGCATTTCGGCCATTGGAGGACCTTTTTACGCATATCGTAGACGAATCTACCTAATTGGCTTAAATAGATGACAGATACATCTGTGTTAAGTGTTATGGTGTTCGCGTTTAGCTCTTAAGATACATTGGGTTTGCTCGAACAGCAGCGTGGCTGTGATTATCGGCAGCGCGTCCTAGATGGGTAATTCTAACGTATGAAACTAGAGAGCGGTGATGAAAACAGTGACTTCAACATGTGACGACGATAATAATACATAGTGACCTGTTCCGTAGTTAAAGCAGAATAGATTTAAGATCGTTACTGAGTACAAATAGAACTATGATATCTACCGTAAAGTAAACCTTTAGCAGCACAAAATGAGCCAAGTAATATTTTGAGCGACAGCTTCGAAAAGAAATCCCGGCTGGGTCAAAACGGACGGGAGCACACGCTAATCATGTGACGCAACGTCGCACTATTAATTTCCCATAAAAAAAACTCCCATTGGTAATATGTTTGTTGTAGACCTAATTTAAGTTTCGCCAATCCTAACGATCCTACATGAAGTAACCTTTTGCTTATTTCCAAATGCTGCAGGGAACGCAAGATCTGGGAAGGCGTTTTTCGAGCTAGCTCACTAACTCATATACATTGTTATAAAGTCACTGAGGAGCAAGGCGTGTCATTGCCTTTAATATACTCCCTACAATTATGAGTCAAGCATATTTCGTCTTTAGGCGTCCAGTACTTATTGGAAAACCCTTAAACCTGTGTACCAAACAAGCAACACATATGGAAATGAACAAATTTCATAATAAATAAAGCATCAGACTACTTTGACTTTCCAGGACAAACAATATTCGGACATGGTCAGCTTCACTGAAAGAAGATCGTGTTGTTATGGAGGCTTATTAGTGAACTTTGCTCTGTGATAGCTTGAGCGAAATCTAAGCCGGTTACAAATTCGTACATTGGTTACCCGACCATCGATTTCCAATGGAATCCAATTTAGTACTGACGAGCGGGAAGCTGAAGTTTAGGTGTATGTCTTTGGTTACGTGCGTGCATTTGAGGCTGTGCCTGAATTTTGAGCAAGTTCCATTCATGTAATAGGTTCCTTGTCAACTCAAACATTGCATCTGTGCGGAGGTCTGCGCAGTGTGGGTACGTGGGCGTAAGTTGGAGGTGTAACACAATCATTCAAAATGAATTAAAGTGGTTAGCGTTGCAATCAGTCCAAGCTGCAGATATACAGCATAATTTGGTAACGTTTCTAATGAAAACTGTGGTTTAACTTGATCCCGCCCACTTTTTTTGTAATTATAAATATAAATAAAATGTTTTAATCACTAACGAAAAGGAACCTATTAAATGCCCATTTTATGGGTTTCGAAGGGACTTAGATGCAATGGTTGGCGCCTAAGTGCTTGGCTACTCTCATTTGTGTCGAATCGAGATGATTTAAATTAGATGCAGGCAAATTATATAAATGTACACTATGGCTTATAATCATTGTATTCTCCCATCATGCAATCGATATTATAAGCTAGAGCTAAGTAGTCGACTCATCTAAATTAAAGCGAAGTAGAGTAGAAGAAGACGGAGTACAATCTAGAATTTTACGGTACAACTAATCATGACGACTTTATTATTAAAAAAAAAAAAAAAAATCGAATGGAATGGTACTGCTGCGGAGGGAGGAACGCGCGCTGATACTGAATAGTGAGTTAAAAAAATAAGGGAAGATTGCTATTTTTTTTTTGTGTATTCTCAGCTGTAGATTGAATGAAGCGTATACTGAAGAACAGCCTCCAGGGTTAAAATTATGAGGAAGGGGTAATACGCAGCTAGACCCATTAAATAGGCCTTATCCGTTGCCAACTAATATTTACAGAATTCAACAAAAATAACTGGGATACCTTTCATCGAGTAGAAGTTAGCATCTAGAGCGTTAAGATAATAATATTAGGACTGAATTAAGAGAATCTGACCTGGCGGCTTGGATTGTCGTCGTCCATAGCAATGTAAGAGGCTTAAAGCATTATATCTGGACACTTGAAATATAACTGCACTATATACATCGCATACACCACGACTGTATTAGGTGAGCGCGTGTTTCCATCACCTTGCGATGGCATTCAGACAGTCGACATGCTTTGCCCCGACGGCAAGCAATAATTTTATGATCCATTGAATAAATGTGAAGACTTGTTTACTACACGAAAATGCCTATCTATCCATCTACCCGCATCTCCTTGTACGTCCTGTGCTTTTTCATCTGAGGTTATTCGATACAGCATTCAATAACTCCTGGAGTCGCTTTGAAGCATGTTATCTGAGTATAAAATGTGTTTGGTAAAGATTCTCTATGCGTTATATTATTGGGAAGTGCAGCATTGGTCATGAAATGAACTGCGTGGGCAGTCGCCAAGGGCCGAAAAGCACGTGTGGAAAGTGTATGGAAAAGAGCGGGCTGAGAACAACAGCCAGTGACCTTTACAAAGACCTTAAGAGGCAGTCTTTTTAGGAGCTCAAAAGGTATTCCGGCGTTTCTCTGCTTGTACGACTCGTTTCGTCGCAGCTACTGATATTTGCCTTTCCCTAAATGTGGGCGCTCCATGTAAAAACGTATTCAGAACCTTACTAAAATGGTCTAAAAGGATTTCGCTGACCATGTTCACTCGACAGTATCAAAATGTACGTTATTAAAAGACTAAATCATTTATAAAGAGAGCTTTATCTTTCCCTAGACAAAGTGTTCCCTACGCATGGAGCACATTTACACAGATAAACAAAATTGGTGTTCTTGATTAAGTCGTACGTGGTTGTCTGAAGTATTGAAATGATTCTGTTTATATTGTACATCCTACGCCCTCAACATAGTAAATATCCTGTTTGACTTAATGTAAAACCTTCTATAAT